>NC_091165.1:4379457-4426957 GCF_040958095.1 Procambarus clarkii
CTTGCAATTAGGATTGCCAGAGATCCCCATTATAATGACATGGCTAAAAAAAAATTGAGCTCTGTGCTACTTTCAGGGGGAAACAAGAGAAGCAAAAAATGGCATCACAGAGCAGTCGGCTACCTTGAAGATCTTCACCTACTTCAACAAGCTCGTGAGCTCATGCCTGTAGAAAGATTACCTCCCTGGGTGGATCCCCTGAATGACTCGTGCAGGATTATCATCAATGATATGGTAAAGAAAAAAAACAACATGGTACCCCAAGAAATAAGCCACAAGTATCTTAAGGAAATTTATAATGAAGCTGGAGATGAACTAGATCAAATCTTCACTGATGGGTCATCTAATCCTATTAATGGCCGGGCGGGTGCAGCATACACGGTAATTAAGAAGGATGATGTATTTTTTCCACCAAAAAATGAGGAAAAAGCGCGCATTGAGAACTATACCTCTTCAACACAAGCAGAGTTAACTGCCATTGCTATGGCGTTAAGGTATATTATTGAACAGAATACTACTGGTGCAGTGATTTGCACCGATTCGAGAGCAGCACTGCAAAGCCTAAATAAAGATCGGGACGAGAATCTTTCAATAGTCGCTGAAATTAAGAGAGTTGTGAAGGTACTAACCAACCAGGGAAGAGTTGTCAAGTTCCTGTGGATTCCCTCCCATGTTGGAATCTATGGAAATGAACGCGCAGATGTGTTGGCAGCTGAAGGCGCTGAGGGAGACCATATTGAATACTTCATACCCAAGACTCTTCTAGAAATTAGAAGTATTATTAGGGAACATCATCGTCATCTGAACATTATGAATACAATCATTATGAACCCCCCCAAAAAAGAGAATGTGGTGGTTGCGGGAGAGAATTAATAATAGAGAAAAAACATCTTGGATACAAATGTCCACACGTACAGCAGCTTTTTGTTAACAACATATAATAAAGATGATTTATAATGTATCTTATCTACCATTTGACAGAGGCTGTTTACCTTGGAGACTGGTTGGAAATATATGAATTGAATTTCAAATCTTATTGTTCCTTCTATTACATTTTTATATATGACTAATAAATACTTCTATAATCATTGACACAATATTATTATTATCCCTTTCACAAGATGGAATTATTATGTTCATAAAGAGTTAAGGATTACAGGTTACCAAATTATACATTCACTCTTCCAATTAGAATGAGTAATAATGTTTTTTTTTTTTAATGGTTTATAATAATTTCAAAAATCCATATTCTTTTTTGACTCACAGTTTTGTTATAAGACAGAGCAGCTGCACACTTGCTTTACAGTTGCTCAGTTGCTCTCTCTCCACGTGACCAGGTTTGCGTTCTCTCTCTCTCTTTCTCTCTTCACACAATTAGGTCAATGTTTTTAATAATATTCCTTTACATAACGGATTTTTATTTAGTTAAAATCTAGCCAAGGAAACCTAGTCCCAAATTCAAGAGTACTTAGAAGTAACATTTTCGTTCCCCAGGATAGTGCGCTGAGAGCATGGATGGAGATCATGAGACGTTCCTCTTCACCAGTGAGAGCGTAGGCGAAGGCCACCCCGACAAAATTTGCGATCAGATCAGCGACGCAGTGCTTGATGCCCATCTTAGCCAGGACCCTGACGCCAAAGTTGCTTGTGAAACGTGTACCAAAACTGGTATGATCCTGATCTGTGGGGAGATTACGTCCAAGGCCCAAGTTAATTATCAACAAATTGTGCGTGATATTGTTAAGAAAATTGGTTTTGATGATTCACGAAAGGGCTTTGACTACAAGACCTGCAATATTCTTCTGGCCCTGGAGCAAAAGTGTGCGGAGATTGCTAATGGTGTACACATCGGGCGCAGTGATGACAACATTGGTTCAGGGGACCAGGGACTGATGTTTGGTTATGCCACTGATGAGACCGATGAGTGCATGCCCTTAACTATTATGCTGGCACACCGTCTCAATCAGAAGATTGCAGAGCTGCGAAGAGAAGGGACGTTCTGGTGGGCGCGACCTGACTGTAAGACTCAAGTCACATGCCAGTATGCCTTCGATGAAGGAGCTGTTATTCCCAAAAGAGTGAACACTGTTGTCGCTTCTGTACAGCACTCAGAACAAATTACTGTCGAAGCTTTGCGTGACGAGGTTATAGAGAAGGTCATCAAGGTCATTATTCCTGAAAAATATATAGATACTCAAACGAAATACCACATCAACCCTTGCGGAGAATTCATCATGGGTGGACCTCAAGGTAACGCTGGGCTAACTGATAGGAAAATCATCGTTGACACTTACGGTGGGTGGGGTGCTCACGGCGGGGGAGCGTTCTCTGGCAAAGATTACACAAAGATTGACCGCTCAGCGGCCTATGCCGCCCGATGGGTTGCCAAGTCACTGGTGAAAAACAAATTATGTAGACGCTGTTTGGTTCAGGTATCTTACGCCATTAGTGTTGTGCACCCCATAAGCATCAGCATCTTCCACTATGGCACCTCACAGTACACATCAAAACAGCTTCTGAAGATTGTTAACCACAACTTTGATCTACGACTAGGACATATTGTCAAGGAGCTGGGCTTAAAGAGACCAATTTACAGTGATACCTCGTGTTATGGACATTTTGGACGGCAACAGTTCTCTTGGGAGCAGCCCAAGAAGTTGACCATCCCTGAATTTTAGAGTCAAATAATTCTTAAGGATGACTATCATTTTTACGTTTTTCATCAAGTCCCTGTTAATATGGGAGAACACTGTGTCTATGCTTGATTCACAACTCTCCTAAACACGAGAGTGAAGTTATACAACTTGAGAACACTTTCCCACCAGGAGACTTGAACCCTAGCCAGCACAGAAGCCTGGGAACCTTTAATTTTATATTCAATTGATAATTTTATATACTTTTTTGACGTTTTATATACCAGAGTATATAAAATCTCCGGGCCTTTTATATATCAGAGTAAATAAAATTAAAATGACTCTATAAGACCAGCGTCTGGGTCAAGATAAATACGTTTTCTTCCACTAAACTGAATCCAGTTTTTTTTATCTTTTTTTCGGTGGGGGGTTCTATGTGATCCTCCTCCTCCTCCTCCTCCTGCTCCTCCTCCTTCTACTGTTTGTGATTCTCCTCCTCCTCCTCCTCCTCCTTCTCCTCCTCCTCCTTCTCCTCCTTCTCCTCCAACTGTTTGTGATTCTTCTTCTCCTCCTCCTCCTCCTCCTTCTACTGTTTGTCCTCCTCCTTATCTTCCAACTGTTTGTGATTCTTCTCCTCCTCCTCCTACTCCTCCTCCTCCTCCTCCTCCTCCTCCTTTTACTGTTTGTCCTCCTCCTCCAACTGTTTGTGATTTTCCTCCTTTTACTGTTTGTGATTCTCCTCCTCCTCCTCCTCCTTCTACTGTTTGTGATTCTCCTCCTCCTCCTCCAACTGTTTGTGGTTCTCCTCCTCCTCCTCCTCCTCCTCCAACTGTTTGTGGTTCTCCTCCTCCTCCTCCTCCTTCTCCTCCAACTGTTTGTGGGTCTCCTCCTCCTTCTCCTCCAACTGTTTGTGGGTCTCCTCCTCCTCCTCCTCCTCCTTCTCCTCCAACTGTTTGTGGGTCTCCTCCTCCTCCTCCTCCTCCAACTGTTTGTGGTTCTCCTCCTCCTCCTCCTTCTCCTCCAACTGTTTGTGGGTCTCCTCCTCCTCCTCCTCCTCCTTCTCCTCCAACTGTTTGTGGTTCTCCTCCTCCTCCTTCTACTGTTTGTGGTTCTCCTCCTTCTCTTCCAACTGTTTGTGATTCTCCTCCTTCTCTTCCAACTGTTTGTGGTTCTCCTCCTCTTCCTCCTCCTCCTCCTCCTCCTCCTCCTCCTTCTCCTCCTCCTTCTACTGTTTGTGAAGTTTTTACCTTTCCTACTCCTTCTCCTGAATTTTGTAATTCTCCTCCTCCATGTGATTCTTTTGTTTGTTCTTCTTTCTCGACTTCCACATAAATGTTAAATTTAATGCTAGCAAATGTGTCTGAGGAATTAATATTCTTAGCTAACATTTTACATTCCACCTCATTATGACCGTCTTCGAGTTCAAGTTTCATAACCACGAATGGGGGTAGTGAATTTTCTTTCATTGGGAAACTGTCCGAATAAAATCCACAATTAAATATATCTTGACTTGCAGCATGGGTACATGATATCAACAATTTGTTCATGTAGAATAGTTTTCCTTCCTTTCGACATTTTTTACGTGATGCATCTAAATTGTTCTTTAATTTGACGTCTTTTATTTCACGTCGATCTGTATAAATGTCAGGTGTGAAATTATGGAAATTCCATGGAAATATTAATATAATTGGATTTTTTGTATAATATCCCCTATCAATATTAGAATTTGTATATAGTTTATTTATGTAATATGCAGAATAACCATTGGTAAAGTTGTGGATTTCATCATAATAACTAAGGAATTTATTAAAGGGTTGAATTAGTGTCTTATCAGTTTCAGTAATAGTTTTAGGATTATACGAAATTGGTGGTTTGGGAACAATAAAGAGACCTTTATAAGTTTTTATGTCTTCGATAAATGGCGAGAATAATGATTCTATAAGTTTGGATTTCATTTGGGATTTTCGAAGTTCAGACGAATCTGTGGAGGATTGTAATAATTCTTGAAGTAATTCATGAGGTTGTTCGACAGATTCCATTTGACTGATGACGTGAGGAACGCCAGAGGACTCATTTTCACTTGTTTGTAATTCTCCTCCGCCTTCTTCTCCTCCTCCTCCTTCTCCGGCATCTTGTAATTCTCCTACTCCTCCTCCTTCTCCGGCATCTTGTAATTCTCCTACTCCTCCTCCTCCTCCTCTTCCTCCTCCTTCTCCTCCTCCTCCTCTTCCTTCTCCGGCATCATGTAATTCTCCTCCTCCTCCTCTTCCTTCTCCGGCATCTTGTAATTCTCCTCCTCCTCCTCCTCCTTCTCCAGTGTCTTGTAATTCTCTTCCTCCTCCTCCTCCTCCTCCTCCCTCTCCATCGTCTTGTAATTCTTCTGCTCCTCCTTCCCCTGCGTCATGTAACTCTACTCCTTCTCCTGCGTTGTGTAATTCCCCTCCCACTACTCCTGCGTTGTGTAATTCCCCTCCCACTACTCCTGCGTTGTGTAATTCCCCTCCCACTACTCCTGCGTTGTGTAATTCCCCTCCCACTCCTCCTCCTACATCTTGTATTAGCTCAATGGACTCTGGTGTTGTGTCATGGCTGATGGAATTGTAATTGTTTTCCTTTTTATATAATTTTTTAGTATTTTTAGATTTTTTCCGTGAATTAATGACTACTATAACTGTTAGGAAAATAATTAATATTATTAACATAATAATTGTTGACAGTAGATTATTCATTCTTAATTTTCTCTTTTTTTAATTATATGATTTTTAATTCAGATATTTTTAAAAAATAAAGTAATTATGCAACCAAAGTCAAATATGTTATTGTTTTTATCCTGTTGAGTAGTTTTCCAGTATTAAGTGATATTGGATATTATATTAAATATTGGAATACCATTCAATATTGAATGAGTAATTCAATGTTGAATGAGTCATTCAATGTTGGATTGTTTTCCAGTATCCAGCACTATACTATATACTCTATACTATGTCGATATTGATTAGTTTTCTGGTTAGTATCCAATGATATTGGATAGTATATTCAACATTGAACGTGTGCAGATGTGACAGCAGTCACAAACACCCTGATGGATAGTTGAAAAAAAAGAGATTTGAGTCCCTGATTAAAAAAAAAAAGACTACTACTACTACTACTACCCTACTTAAATTACTTACTGTTTTGCTTACTGAACACTGTAATACAACAGGTGTTGATGCAAACTCTAATCCAAAAAATGTCGTCCCTACCACAGGTGTTATTAGAAAACATATTTGCACTTGTTCCATATCGTCATCTTTTAATTATTTGTTCCAGAGTTTGTAAAATTTGGAGCCATGTTATTCTTGACTCGTCATACATGCCATTCCGCACTCTTTATCATCGATTAATATGGGATTCGTATACTCTTTTCCCTAGTCCACTTCTACATAGCAATGAAGATGGTAATTTGTCTCTTTACAATGCATACTATATTGTGGAACAATTATGTTACATCAAATACAACATAACCGATGGAAGATACTGTATGAGAGGCCTTCTAAAGATGATCGAGACTAAAATGAATAACTGGTCGAAAATGGGTCAAGAAAAAAAAGACTGAACTATTTGAGTTATTGAATGATCATCCTATGTTTACATCAACATTAAAAACAATGACGAGTGTTAATCATCCTTTAAAAGGTATGATAAACAAAAACAAAGTGTGGTCTTTAGTGACAGCTATGACAATGTTCTCTTGGGATACAGATGAAATTTTACAATTGTTAAATATTTGTCTTCGAATGTATCCCACGTCAACTGTTCTGGATATTTTTTATGGATATAGAGTTATTTTTCTTTTTTCTTTTCAAAACTTACAGCAATCTAATATTAATCATTATATGGTACATTCTGCACTCTATCTGACAGAAAATATAATTCTTCAATCGTCAGAACAAACATATTATTGTGAACAGGCCCTTCTAATCAATCATGTTCCAAGTAAAGGTGAAATTACACGTGTCGATTATGTTCCTGGAGTGGATATAGTCAGTATAGTTTTGAAGATAGTAAAGCGGCATTCATCTTTGCAATTTTTAATTATCGAATCGCAGCGACAATCACCACTTGTACAACAGTTACCGCAAAATGCTATTTGTTCATTTTCTATGTTTAATTCTTTTTCTTTTTCTTTTGATGTATTGGTGCTTATGCCAGATTCTTCTGATATTAATAGGGAGGAAGACTGGAGAAAAAAAGTGAAAGAAATTTCAGTAATCAAATTTAGAAACATTTTATCTGAACAAAATAAACCCTGTTATAATTTAAATATTAATGTATATCTACTAATGGTAAGTAAGAGGAATCAGGATTTATGTTGGATTATGTATTGTATTTTGGGACTACGTAACTTTATAATTCCTGTAAGTACTGAAATGTGTCAGGTGCAAGAAAGGAGTTGTGAAGACAATGTTTTAGTTATTTGTTCATCTATTTCAAGTATATATATGTACTGTTATGACCATTATTGTAATTCTTATATGGAAAAATTTTGTGTTATTACAATAGATGGGAGTTTTCAAAGATTTCTAGATGATGTTCTCTCTATATATAATTTATATGACCGACATGAATATGATGGTGAATGCAATTGTTGGTTACCACCTCCGTTAACTTACAGTGAGATTTATAGTGTCTATGCATTATCTTATCAAAGAACACCAGGTTTTATATTTTGGTTAAAAACAAAATGCACCTTTAATGGTGAATATCATCCAAGTTATAATTATTATATCATTTATACAGATATGTTAATAACATTTCAAACTATGCCAACATTTTCATTAGTTCGATTATTTAAAGGAAAAGATGTAATTTGTGAACATCATATGATTGCAACAATCACTAACAATTTAAAATTTGATGTATTGGAAATTGAATTGAATAATTCATTTGAAAAAGATATTAATACAATTCTTGGACAACAATTGGCGACATTTAATGAAATTAATATAAGTGAACGCCACTACTGTCTTCATTGTTCTAAATCTCTAAAGGATGAATATTTTGCTCTAAAACAAAAAATCAATTGGTGTGATATGGTAGCGGTAAGATTTACACGTTTTAATAGTTTTGATTTAATATGTACTCAATGTGCAAATATCAATGATGAGGAATAACTGTATATTAATATTTGATTTCATCCTATTTTATATAAAAAAATGCACATTTAAACTGACCATATATTAATTATTATATTATAAATATAAATATGTTACAACAGGTTGTCAAACTATACCAACTAACTTTGTATTTTAGTTACCATCTCAATGAGGTTTATAGTGTTTATACATTATCATAGAACACCAATTTTTATATTTTTGGGGGGTTAAATTAAGTTTTGAGTCGGGGTCAAGGATGGCAGTGGCGACACTTCACTGATGAAGAAGATGATGTGTTCATGGACGCTTGCATAAATAAGGACGTCGACAATCTGGCCATATTATCGACTTGATAGAGAGATTCTTGGATGCACCCCCATACCCCTTCCCCTACCTCCACGTCTTAGTCTCACTATATTTTATGGAAAGATAATAATAACACAAATGAGATTATAATAGAGATAGTAATTATTGTATACCTGGGATGGAAGGTATATAAACAGGCAAATTATGAGGGTTTATAGACCAGTTCATCTGTTCCTGTAATCACAGTAAGTACTGTTCCTGAGTGTAGTCGTATACCAAAAACAAATTTATTTACCATACCATTTGATTTTTTATTAAATAAAAAAATAATGGGAGATGTTATTACTGATTCACAAGTTAAAATTTTAGTTGGTAAATATTTTATTGATATATTAAATTATTCAATTAATCTTTATAATTATAATATAAAGCATATTTATTTGCCAATGTTTGATATGTTAGATAGTGAATTTAATAATATTATATCAGTTATGTTTGACACATATATAGATATATGTCAAAATATTGGGTTTTTAATAATAAATGGAAAATGGGATCATTACCGATGTGAATTTATTCTTGATTTTATTAGAAGACAATTCAGTTATTATTTATACAAACTCCTAAAAAGAATTCATATTATCAAATTATACATTATTCTCTTAGAAAATACGTTACGATATCAAGGATGGGCTCTTATGGAATCTATTTGGACTATACAAGGAAAAATACCTTATTCTCTAATTAGAAAACCTATATTGAATGAAAGATGTATTAAACCCATTCTTCTGTCCCATACCGATATATATGACCTAAAAGATAATTTAAGTAATGTATATAATCGATCACCTACTGTAAAATATGTAAATGAAGTAACAAGAATTGTTATATATAATTTGTATAATTTACTTATGAAAAAATTTAAATGTGTAAATTGGTTAGAGACTATTCTTCTCTGTTCTCTCCCCAAACAAAATCTTAAAAGATTAAACTGCCTTCCTAAAACAAAATCTGAAAACAATTTAGAATGTTTAGGGGATATTCTTCGAACTATTGATCTTCATATATATAAAGATGGGGAAGTCTATAAATATAAGAAACATCGCTGATTTATGTATGTGTGTGTTGTATGGTGTGGAAATAATCTAAATCATATTTTTTTCTTTTGTATGCAGGATGTTTAAGTAAGAATAGACTTATTGATTGGCTTCCATCATCATCATCATTATCATCATGATGTTGCTGTTAGAAGATTTCATTTGGCATCCACTTTCATATGAAATTCAACTGTATTTAGATGATGTTTATAGTACATACATATTTAACCTGTGGACAGTTCTTTGTGGTCTTTTTTGGTATTATTCAGGGCTTAGAGAAGTGAATTTTGTTGCACTTCTTTTTTGCCTAATATGTGAAAGAAACAGAGAAGTTTGCAGGAAGCAAGTTCAATATATGGTTATATATTTCTGCTTAGGAATTGGTATATGTACTATAGATGACACAAATGTCTTATTTCTAGTAGCATGTTTAATGATTACTTATTTTATGTGGAAATTAATCTATGGAGTACATGGTTATTATATGGTTTTAAGTATGGGATTAATGTTACTCCTTTTTTTTATATGAACTGTTATCAGGTTATATTAACTTTATTTTATTTAATTATTCTATTTTACAGTACATATATCATAATAATCAAAGAATTTCCTGAAGGCAACCAAACAGATTTATTTCATGGTGCATTTTTACATTTAATAGTGTTAATGATACACCCAAAGAAAAAGAAATCCTCTCTACCTAAGTTAGTAAATATTGAAGTTGATTTAGATCACATTCTGTTGCAAGATCTTTCAGTTGCACATATTCCATTCTGGGGACATCATATAAATAATAAATTTTCACCTCAATTCCACCCTGAACTACCAATAGATGGTTATCCACGTTCATCTTTCTTTTCTGAAGATGAACGATTATCTTGGCAAGGTGAGATTGCTTATTTCCAGCCGAAATCTACTGTCTTAAATTGTGCATCAAAAATAAGATTAGAAAATCTTCAAAATATTTGTAATTATGCTAACGATTGTTATTGGCAAGAGCACATTTTTATTTTTGGAAAGCATATACTTACCAAGAAGGAACTTGATGAAATAATGAGTTTTATAAACCCAAAGGACACTGTGGTGTCTATTTATGCTCGTGGTGGATGGGTTGAGAGTTTTTTGCTGAATCGAGGTGTGAGCATTATTCCAACAGAAAACACAGAAAGATTAGAGTATATAACTGCAGTTAAATGGTTACCAAACGGGTATATTAGGCATATAGTTAAAGAAACTTGTATTAATAAAGAATATTCAAATGCCAATATACTTATAATCAATGAACCAATTGGGAATTTTTATATGACTATCGTTAGTATACTTAAAAATTTCAAAGGACGACTAGTGATAATGTTTGGTTCAAACTTTCCTATGGTTATTAAAAGTGTTTTAAATGAAAAATACATTCATGTACAAACATCTAGTGTGCCCATTTTTATTAGGTCTACTGTTCATTTTTATATGAGAATAGACATATGATTATTGGAGTTGTTATTGTGTAGAAATATATAATGAGAATTGATGACATTATTAATAGTTTTGATTATTAAAATTAGGCACCCCCAAAAAATTCCTGGCTTGTACTAATGTGAGGTTTAATTTAAGGTAAATAAGTTAATAAAGGATGATTCTGACTTTACTTATATACAGTTATAATTACCCTCAACATCTCAATGGTAATAATGATTTAAGTAAATAAAGCCAGTGACAAGTCACAGTCAGGCAGAACAAGTACAGCCAGTGACAAGTAAGTCAGGAAGAACAAGCACAGCCAGTGACAAGTCAGTCAGGCAGAACAAGTACAGCCAGTGACAAGTAAGTCAGGCAGAACAAGCGCAGCCAGTGACAAGTCAGTCAGGCAGAACAAGCACACCCAATGACAAGTCAGGCAGAACAAGCACAGCCAGTGACAAGTCAGTCAGGCAGAACAAGCACACCCAATGACAAGTCAGGCAGAACAAGCACAGCCAGTGACAAGTCAGTCAGGCAGAACAAGCACAGCCAGTGACAAGTCAGTCAGGCAGAACAAGCACACCCAATGACAAGTCAGGCAGAACAAGCACAGCCAGTGACAAGTCTGGGCTAAGTTTTTATAATTGCTGTTATACAAAGCTTAAAAGAACAAGAGGTCATAAAGTTTTTGTGATGATTAAAATTTTATTAGAAGAGTTGTTTTTTCAAGGATATTTTCATCAATATATATCAAAGGTTAGAAGAGCTTTAATTAAAAATTAGGTAACTGTTACTTTAAGCACTGTAATCTGAATGAAGTTCATCTTGTGGGTGAGCTGATAGATAATTTATTACCAAAGTTTTCTTAAGACCTCTATCCTTAACAACTTTCCAAGTGTTTTTTTTAAAGCTGGTCTCCTCATTTCTTTTCGCCTGATGCTCTTTCAACTGCTGTACTTCGTCCCGTAGGTAATTTAATTCTGACCTCAGAGCTTCAACTAAAACCAATAGTTCAATCATTAAAACATCCATAATGTATAATAAATAGCTTTAAAACGGAGGAGCTTTGGCTAGCACACTCTCTCAGTCTAGGATGAAAGTAAAATGTTCCTCGAAAAAAAGGTTTCATTTTATTCTTTTGTAACAAAAAAAACTTATTATATTCTCGAAACTCCACTACACCCAGCTTCTACATTCGAAGGACTATACAGCTCTATTTTTGCTGCATATGGTAAAAATATTTCATACTATTATAGTTGCACTTGAGCTTTAGCAGATTCCAATTCTTTAGTAGATCTATAAATTTGTTAATTTGTACTAAAAAATATATACAGTACATGGTTTAACTAATTCAAATTATTCTTTTATTTATTTATAAATCCTACTGACAATGAAGAAAATTTTACTTTCCATGTCTATAAACCTTAACAATCAAAACCAACTAAATTTTAACAACTATTTTTCTTTTTTTTTTCTTTTTTTGGATGATGATGATGATGATGATGATGATGATAATGATGATGATGATGATGATGATGAGGAGGAGACTGACAAAGTCAATGGGGTTGGAGGTTCTTCAGATAATATTGGGAATGATTGTTTTAGAGTTTGTATAACCAAATATTTTATTCGCTTTGCAGAAAGTTCTTCCTCCTTTTTCTTTTTCTCTTCCTTCCTTCTTCTTCTTCTTTTCTTCCTTCTTTTTTTTCTTTTCTTCCTTCTTTTTCTTTTTCCTTTCTTCCTTTTTCCGCTTCCTTGTTATTTTCTCATCTTAGTTTGAAAGAGATAATAAACTCACTTCCCTTGTTATTTTCTCATCTTGGTTTGAAAGAGATAATAAACCCAAAGTGGATGATGAATTTCCAGATGTGGATCCTGCTCCTGAGATAGATGGTGACACTGTTGGTGGCAATGAATGTACATGCTTTAAATTTCCATCAGCATGTATCTGAGGTACATTGTAGCTTGTATTTGTATTTGAAAGCTGTTGATCTTTAGATACTAATAATTGTTGTTGTTGTGGTTGATTAACATATACATCTTCATTCCAATCTGAACTTGAAATTGTATTTAGAGATAAACCCAAAGTGGGTAATGGATTTCTTGCTCCTGAGGTAGATGGTGACACTGTTGGATCAAGGAATGTCAATGAATGTTCATGATATAAATTTGGAGGTGCATTGTAATAGGTATTTGAAAACTGTCGATCTTGTTGTTGTTGATTAACATATGCATCTTCATTCAAACCTGAACTTAATATTGTATTTTCAGGAAACGACACCATTAGTTGTTGATAATCATTATTAATTGATTCACCTGTTTTACTACAATATTTATCAATTATATAAGTCAGATCTGTTTCTTTTTCTTCTTCTTCTTCTTCAATTTGTATGTTAGGTTGATGATAATTACACTTCAAATTAGCTGCTGGTAAATTGGTGGTTTCTGATATTAGTTGATAATTTGAGCTTGAAGTAGATGGCAAATAAATGTTGTTATTTTTTTCTCCTCCTCTTGTGGTGTTAGTTTCTGAGGGAAAGAGGGCATCAATGAAATCAGGAATTTGATCCAAAAAATCTTCTCTATGTTGTTGCTGTTGTTGTTGTTGTTGTTGTTGAACATGATGAACTCCATTTTCCTGAGTTTTGTTTGCAATTCTTTTAAATGTTGTTATATTTTTCTTCACCTTATTTTCCAAAACTGATTCTTCATCATCAGATTCCAAAGCAGCAGGAGCAGCAACAGCAACAGCAGTGGCAACGATGGTGGTCAGGGTAGTGGTGGTGGTGGTGGTGGCACTAGTGGTGGTGGTGGTAGTAGTAGTAGTAGTAGTAGTAGTAGTAGTAGAAGTAGCAGATTTATCTAAATCTTTGTTTGTCAATGACCCTAATTCTTCCTTATTGCCTGTATCATGCTCATTATTATCTTCTTTACTGTTATCACTACCACCATCATCATCATTATTATTACTATTACTACTACTACTACTACTACTACTACTACTACTACTACTACCACCGCCACCACCACCACCACCACTACTACTACTACTACTACTACTACTACTACTACTACTACTACTACTACTACTACTACTACTACTACCACTGCCACCACCATCACTACTACTGTTACTGTTACTGTTACTGCTGCTGCTGCTGCTTCTTCTGCTGCTGCTGCTGCCTCTTATGATGCTGATGTCTTTTCTGTTGCCACTTCTACTTCTGCTGTTTCTTCTTTTTCTATCATCTTCATTATCCTTATCATCATTATCATTATTTATCTGTAATAATAATGATGTAGTTGCTGATTCAGTAATGTTAGTTGTAGTTTTAGTGACTGAGGGAAGAATATTTTCATTTCCTTCGATTTTGAATAAATTCCTGATTTGTATACCTAAAAAGTAGTCTTCTAAAACTTCCCGTTTATCTTGATGTATAAAACCAGATGAAATTATTTTTTGTAGGATAATTCTAGATAATCTATTCTTATCTATATCACAATTCTTATACTGAAATTGGTTCTTAATTATGTAATGTAAACTTTCCAGTATTATTTTAAAAGATTCTGTCAAATTCATATTCTTTGGAGAACATTTGGGTTTCACTTCATTCTTATGTAAGTCGATTATCTTCAGTATATTATTTCTATACTTTGGAAGTGGGAATTTTACTTCACAGCAGTTACATTCCATAATTGGAATGATTTCATTCTTCAATCTAAACCCTTCATGTATGAAAGTTTGTTTATTTCTTGATATTTGAGTCTTTAAATTTTCATACTTGGTTTTAAATAAAAAGGCTGACTCTTCAAAAGATTTATCATCATCATCGATATCATCATCATCATCATCATCATCATCATCATCATCATCATGCTTATCCTTTTTTTTCATTGCCTTTATTATATATAATATTTCATTAATTTTATCTAATGTAGTTGTATATACTACAGATGGTGCTCTCTTTCACTCATGATCTATTATTTTCTGGAACGATATAAATATGCCATTACATTTTATGCAAATGTACCAACCATTGTTATTATCCATGTAAGAAAATGTGGATAATTTTTCCAACTGATCATTAATTATCCATATTTTATATTTTTGTTTATCTTCCAATTCTGGATAGGATGGGGAGATAATTTTTTTTATTCTCTTATGGTATTCTTGAACATAAGTCAGTGTTCTTATACTAGAGTACAGATGAGTCCCCTTTAATATAAAATATTTAGGGAGACCATCATAGAGTTGTTCTTCTGATGTAAAGGTGGTTGGTGGCACACTGGGGAGTGGATCTCGACGATTCACGTTGTTCTTAATTGGAGCCATTGAAAACAATAAAGCAGAAGAATCCCACAGGCTGGAGAATCATGCATGTGTATACAACTGGCATTGAGACAAGCTGTAGCTGGTTAGATACATCTTGTAGTTTTTAGGTTGTGCAGTGTGCTCACAGAGTAAATCCGAATCCTAGAACAAAGAACAAAAGTGTCACTTTTTATTTTTTTCGTTTAACATAAAGATAAAATAATAGTATATTATGCTTGTTTAATTTTTTTTTTTAAATATATAAACGATGTTTTTTTCATATGAATTAAGCCTAAACTTAAAAAATAAAGTATCTGAAATTAATAAATTTAAACAAATATATTTTGGTTTAGATAATAATAAAAAAGTTCAAGGGTTAGTTGTAAAAACCATGGAATATGGTTTTTTAACTAATTTAATGAAACATGAAAATATTGGGATTTGGCCACACAACCAGAAGAAAACTCTAATCACTAATTGGAAAGTTAGAGAGGTTAGAAACTTACTAAGAGCAATAGAATATTTAAATTTCATTAGAGGTCATAAAAAGATTAAGGAAGAGATAGTAGGAGATAAGGATATGTACACTTTATTAGGTTTAATTGATCTTGAAACTTGTGTTTTAAATTTACACAAAATATTAATGAGAGGATTGTTATCACCCGAAAAATGTGGTTATGTAAGTACCAATATACGCTGTACAAAGATTAGTAATAACACAAGTGTCAAGGGTTTGTATGTATATCCACATATCCATTCAATTCAGGATGGAGAAAATCGTATTTTGGCTATTTTGGACAATTACAATTCTACATTGACCCAAAAAATATTCACATTTTTAGGGCCAGAGGAAGAATTTGAATCGATTTTTAAATTAATTTCATGGTTTATCCTAGAAATGCTTACTCTCCATCCTTTTTCAGATGGAAATGGTCGTTTGACACGTCTTTTAGTCAATTATATATTGTCAACATTAATGCCATTTCCAACATCTATCATGGGGAATTTAGAATGGGCTATTATCCATGATCGAAAACTAAATACAAAAAAACAACGCCCACCTCTTAAAATACTCAAATTAGTAATTGAAAGTGTCTTGTTCAATTGGCGAATGTATTTTTATCTGTTATCTGTGGTCAGAAAAAAATAATGAAACTTTATATTATATTTATATGTTTAATTCTTTATTCAATAATATTAAATTACATTTATAAGAAAAATATGAGTAATAATCCAAAGATAGACTCTAATTTAATATTAATGTCACACCCTCCATATGAAAAGATTACAAGAGAGATGGATTGTACTATTAACAATATAGCATGCCAGAAAAATGAAGACTGTCAAACATTTTGCTCTTCTTCTTTAGGAGTTACTTGCATTAATAGTGTTTGTAATTATGACACTGATCATAAATGTTTAAATGGAGGATTTCCTATTAATTATGTTGGGGAAACTAATTTAATAACCACCATATGTGCTTGTATGGATAATGGACACTATATCGGTGAGCAATGTCAATACCAAAATTCCTTTCGACCAACGTCTCACAAAAGCTTCCCTATTAGCTAAAGACGGATGTATATTATTTTAAAGTAAAAAAAAAAAAAGATTTTCCCATCTATAAGTATACTACAATTTCACTATGTTGCTCTTTAAAATGAATGATCGATATTATACTTATCCACTTATTCAAAATTATGATCCATTAAAACGAACTTATCAAGACTCACATATCAATCCCAATACTGGGACTTTTAATAAAATAACTCGTGATCTTCAAACTATAAGTTGTACTTCATCAAGAAAAAATAAGACGAGTTTATATGGTTTTGGATCACTAACAGATATGTGTGGGAAAAGAGAAATTGATTTGATTTTATTAACAAATGGAACAGTTCATCATTTATATCGTAGATTTTGGGAGACAAACACTATAAGTGGTTCCCATGTCATACGTCTACCTAGTTTAGATTATATAAATTTTATCTTGGATGTTGATTTAAAAAAAATGTGTACTCTTGAATCATTTCGTTTATCGACAGCTGAGTACCTAGAATATCTAACACTTAAACAATCAGGGTCATCCTTACAATTAACAACATCCATTGTTAATGGACAGATCTATTATAATACAAATTATGTCATATATGAACTTGTTTCTCATATTGTTTATTATTTAGGTCTAGACTGGCTACCAATTTATATTTTAGGTAAATCACAAACGTTTACTAAAGGATTTCATCTTGAAATACCCCACCTAACTCTTTCCTATTATGATTTTGCCCTAATGTACAATTCATGTAAAGAACTCTTACCTACCCTCGTAGATATTACTACCAATTATAGTATTTTTGGCTCTCAAAAAATTCAACTGCAAACACCTTTAAACGAAATGGACTGCACTTATTTACCATATGCGGTTTTCCACAAAAATAATATTTACGATATGTCAAACTCACCACCCTCATATATTTTATCAAGTATGGGTGAAGTTTTTGACTTATTTAATATCTGTAAATATCATGAACCTTCATCCATTAGAGGATTCCCAACTATTATCGGATTGGATGATGATACATATGCTCTGGATGTTTTTCAGAAAAATGTTCAAACATTTATGCAAAACAAAGAAAATATTGATGACGCCGAAAATTATTTTACTATATATGAAAATTATGATAATTCTAGGGAGAGAGATGAAGAAAAAATACCAGATATAACAGAAGAAGATTCTTTCATGTTTTCCAATGTTAACAATATTATCAATAAAATTATAGTGGGTTTATTTTTTGTTACACTTAGTAAGGAATATAAACTTTCTATATATAAATCTCTTCATTTTCAAGAGGAACAACAAGAAGAGAATAACCAACTCTTAATTATACTTGAAAAATATCCAAATAGTTTTATACATATTAACGAAATTCCGCATTACCTGATTCTTCTTACAAATGACAATGACGCTGAGGCAAACTTTGACTACGATAAAATACAAATGACAACAAATCGTATTGAAAAAGTGTTTACAGTTCAACCTTTAAGGCAAACATCTATTCGCGGAACAGTTGCCAGTAGCAATATCAGTCGAGATACCAATTCTTTCTTGAAACGAATTCAGCCATTTACCATTGAACATATAACCCGTTTATGTTTGCAGAGTAAACAACATCTTCACACTGTCTTGTATCTTTTAGCATTGTTATATGTTAAAAAGATCCGTCAAAAGTCCCTGGGAATGACATTTCCTGACTACAATTATTTTATAGCCCAAATAATTAGAGATTTAAATTTTAATCACTTAGATACTGGACCACTTTATGAAATCATCTATCTTCTTAACCGATATCAGGAACACCAGCAAGTAAAAGAAGAATTAGAAGATTGGATAATTTTGTGTCTTCTAAATCTTCTAATTGTTAGTGATGTGGTATCAATGAAAGAAGCTTTTGATCTAGTAGAAAAAATTGATTCTCAAAGATTGGATTTTGTCATGAATATAAATGTGGAAGAGTTTGACAGTGACACTTATCGGGTAGTACCATCAGCTAATAGTAATTCACGTCCTACTAAAATTCCTCGGATTATAATAGCTTTTTCTTTCCTACAGAATTTGGTATAACGGAATATAACAATATTTTAGCTATATATAAACCTATTATATGTGATAAGAATTCGTGCCAGATTAATGTTTGGGATAATACTACTAAGAAGTGGTCAGTAGCTAATAATCACATAAATTCTTCTTTACTAGCACCAGACCTAGCTTACATTGCACGTCAAATTATTTTAATTAATAGCATACTACAACAACAACAACAACAACAACCACAATTACTGGAAAATGAAATGTTTCTTTCACTTACCTTACCACCAACACCACTACAATCCAACAGCAACTTATTACCACCTCCTCCTCCGTTGTCCCTTCTCCATCAATAACCTCATCAACTTCTTCATCGAATTCAAACTCAAACCTTCCTTCTCCTTCAGCCAAAGGTAGAGTAAAAAAAAAAACTACTGATTCTACAAATAATAATAATAATAATAATAATAATAATAATAATTACAAGAAACGAAGTCTTATTCAGAATAGTCTTCTAAATTCTATAAAGAGTTTTTATGCAAACATGAAAATCTTGGATATACCTCGATATTTTATTGCTTCTTCTCAATGTTATATCATCAGCGGCAGTAGCAGTAGTGAGATGAACCAAATTTTTTATATCCTACCACTTCCCCTGTACAAATCATCAAATAATACAAATTCTGATACAAGACCAACTATTTATGATTGGAGTGAAGTATTGAAACTATTAGATCACATACCAAAATGTACCTTTTTTATGCAGCAATGTAATCCAATATTAAAAGATATTCTACATTACGAAAGCGAAAAAAAGAAATATTATAAGAAGTTGACAGTTGAAGAGAAACATAAAATTCTCTTACTTAGTCGTGAACAATATCATATAAATTTTATAGATCGATTTTGGAATGATGGTATGAATAGATTAGCTCAACTTGTCAAATATTATGTGCTAAAACATATGGTTACTTCTTTAGAATCACTAAACCGAGTTTCAGAAAATATTAATATAGAAAATAAATATCAAGATCTTCTTAATAGACTCATTGAAAAATGCCGTCATGGGATAAAAAATCGTAAAATTCCAATCAAAGAAAGTATTTACCATCTAGATGCTATTTTAAAAGAAAATCTAAAGGTAAATGGACGGTTTATACGAAAAGATGATGTTGGTGAACCAGTGAAACCTAATTGTAATTGTCAATTAGTTGATATTTTGTTAACACTAGCACAGATCTTTTGCTATGATACAACTACTATGATTTATTTTTTTTCACTAATAGTAAAAGCATGCCATCGACAAAATGACAAGAAGATAACTTTGGGTATTGGAGATTCAAATTCAGGAAAAACTGCTTTATTAAATACTCTTACTCTAACTCTTGGTGATTTGACAGGTATTCTCTCAGTACATACAGCTCATAAGGGTCTCCAAGAACGGACCCATGATTTAGGAAGAGGTGGAAAAATGGTTAGAATGTGGTACATGGATGAACTGAGTACGACTAAAACCCTTAATTCTCTGTTTTTAAAGCAATTGAGCGGTCATGCCCCAATGTGGATTCGTCAAAACTATATGGATGAGGATACATATAATTTAGCAACACCTATTTTTTTGTTTGGCAACAATTGCCCAACTTTCAGCGAATATGACTCAGCCTTGATGCAACGACTTCGTTTCATTTCATTCCGTGCGCGGTTTGATTCTGAAGTGCCTACGTCATTTCAATATTCAATTTTTCCCCAATTTCATCTCATGACTGATGATCGAAAGAAAAAGCGTCTGACTGAAGGAATGATGGCACTCTTTATTCATGCTAACTGTCATGATAAACTCAATTTGCCCTGGTTTGTATCAATGAACCAGACTGTTAACTTTCTCACACTCCCAATTAACATTATGGAGGCAACTGAGTTATATTCACCAGAACGTGGAATTGTAGCCCAAATAATGGAAGAGTGTCGTCTGGTAGAGAAACCATATAGTGGGTTTATTACCCTACATCGTCTATCAGTTCTTTTGCGTAGTTTCCCCAAGGCCCTTAAAAATATTTCATTGGCAGATGCTCATCTTTTTTTTGAAAACGTATACCAGGTATCATGGCTACCAATAAACAGCAATCGTTTGGCAAATATTCCACAATCCCATTTACCAATTAATGAACCAACTATTAGTATCATAGAGGGAATTTGTGAACAAAATTGTGAAATAAATGATAGAAATCTTGCCAGATTAACTCAAAATTAAATTAAACAGGTATTAAAAAAAAAAAAGTATATATACTCTATATTTATATGTGTGTGTGTGAAATGAAAATATACTGAAAAACATATAATGTTTTCTTCACCTGGAAATAATAAATCGTCCCCTAAACAACAAATTGAAACAGAATCTCCAAAAAATGGAGAAAACAATAATAACAAACATAACAAATTAGAAAACCTTTTCAATGATATTAAAAAACAAATAAAAACAGAAGATTTAATTTTTTTTAATTTGGATGATTCGACTTTATTAAATTTAGAAAGTGTATGTAAAATTATTAAAAAATAATTTTTTTTTATAAAATATATAAAAATAAATAGTATAAAATAAATGTCCAGTTCAACTAGGAGTCAATTAATTGTTTTTAATTTCCAAAATCGTAATGGAAAAGAAAAATATTTCCAAATAAGAATTTCAAAAACATATTCAACTGGTAATTTTAATAAAAAGTTTTTCCCACTGTTAACAGTAAAACAAGAAATACCACTAAGATTGTTAATTCATTACTATATTTCACTTAATATATTTACAGGAGAGGGATTAGGATCAGTAAAAAAAGGGGGAATGAATTATGGATTAATTAGGAGATTCAAAAGAGCCAAAGTAAGAGAAGATAGAAACAGTCCAACAGAAGATGATGAAATTCATAGAAATGTCATACAAGATAATATTGAAGATGAAGTAGACGAGATCAGTGATCCTGGTCCATCTAATGGAAATAAATCTTCTTATGGTCAACTCCAGAAGGGTGGAATAAATGCCCCCTCTCATAGAAATCTCAATTCTTCTTCTCGTCCAAGGGGTATTCAAAACAATGGTACTTATATTTTCCCTCAATCGGAATCCAATAAAAATAACTTTATAGTTAGAAAAATATATCAAATCGCTGGATTGGGCTTTCCAGGATTCAAACTGAAATTTAATACTCGTTTCTTTGACATGAAAACTTTAAAACAATATTTGTCTAAATACATTGAACAAATACCTAAAAATGAAGGTTTTTCGTTAGAATATAAATACATAATATTATATATTAGAATGTTAACAAATTTATGGACATTTTTAATGGTAAAACAAGACCGGAAGGATCAAAAGTTAATTTATAAATATCTTATTAATGAAATTGGTAAGTTAAGAAAACATATTCAATTTAACAATAAAAAGTATATAGATAATAATAGCTTATACATGGTAAATTTTATTGAAAAAGCAAACATGTATAGTAGTGAATTATTTTACAAATTTGTTAGAAAATTGACGGACACTGTAATTTGTGATCATGATATCAAAGAGATCAATTCTAGAGATGCCACTAAATTACACTTCAAATTACTTACTGTGTTTGATTCACTAACTGCTGCTACACATCAACAGGCAGTAATACGTTTACAGAAATATATTTTGTACAGTGCATTAGACTATGATAATGCATCTTCCCAAAAAATGAATACTAATAATATTAAGTTTAATTTCAGATATGCTAAGATCAATAAAGAGACTTGTGAAATTAATGACACTGATATTCATAGAAATATGGGTGATGATGATGATGAAGATTCTGATAATAATGTTGATGTTGATGGTAGTGGGGATACCCAAGGTCCCTTAGTAATTTTAAAATGTCGAAAAATTAGAAGGAAAGATAAATAAACTTTACTTATTATTTCCTCAAAGTTGAAGAGAATTAGTGACCCTTGCTCTTGAACCAGTACCAGTGCCAGTGCCAGGGGCAGATGGGTGAGGGATGGATGACTGATGATGGGTAAAGAGTGATAATTGTATGTATGACCTGGGTATTGTTTTCCGGTATTCCATGATAATTTAAGTTTTTTTTTTATTCCTAAAATGAATATATATTGTAACCTTACATACTATATATTAAGTAAACGGTTTATTCAAAACAATATTATTTCAAGACATGGCTATCAATACAGATCAGATAACAATTAAAATTTTAGATTTATCACCTGACATGATACAATTTAAAATAGAAAATATAAATTTAGCTCTAGTAAATGGGTTGCGGTGGATTTTTATAGCTGAGACTCCTACTATAGCCATTGATTGGGTTCAAATTAAAAAAAATACAACTATATTAAGTGATGAGTTCATTATTCATCGTCTAGGCCTAATTCCAATACCTTCAGATGAATTCATTAATAAATTAAAGATTCCATGGAAATGTCAATGTATTAACTTTTGTACGAAATGTGCAGTAGAATTTATTTTGGATGTTAAATGTCGTGAAGACAAACAATACCTCATAACAACATCTGATATAATACCATCTTTTCACAAAGAAATCCCAATTCCTTTGGTTAAACTTAATAATGGACAAGAATTATGCTTAAAAGCATATGCTATCAAGGGGATTGGCAAAAACCACGCCAAATGGAATCCGACAATTAATATAGATTTTGATTGCTGTAACAACACTTCTTCTTATTTTCTGGAAGATTGTAATAAACGAAAACAATTTTATTTCAATATTGAAAGTTCAGGTGCATTAAAGCCTGAAAATATTATGCTAATAGGCCTAGAAACTTTAAAAAACAAATTAACCTTCTTATTGGATAAATTTAAATGTTAATACTGTAAATAGAATACCAGACCGGTGTGTGTGTGTGTGTGTGTGTGTGTGTGTGTGTGTGTGTGCAAAAAAAAATGGAATAATAAATGATCAAATATTTATTTTGCTTTTAATTATTCAATAAATGCATTAAGACAAATTATTGAGCAAGAAATTGATTAGAAAAATTTAGTTTTTATTAAATCATATTTCGTTTTAACCTGATTAGAGTCGTTTAATTCTATTTCTTCATTTAATGTATAAGATGAGAAGTTATTATAAATCCAAATGAAAAGTACTAAACTTATCAAAAAAATAGGAATTATAATAATAATAATAAGAACAGTCGAATTGATATTGATTGTTTCTTGTGTGTCATTTGGTGTAGTTGAGTTGGTGGTTTCTTCTTTGGGAGTTTCTTCTGTTGTTTCTAAAGTTGACTGGCTTTCTTCGGTTGTTGGTGGGGTGGTTGCCTTAATAATTATTATTTCTTCTGTTGAGACAACTGTATATGTTTTCGTCGCTGTATCATTTTCCCATGGTGGTGGTGTTGTGGCCATGGCCGGTCTTTCTGGTGATGTTGTTGCCTGGCTTTCTTGAGGGGTAGATGCTGTCGTCTCCTCATGGGTGTCGTTGGTTGTTGTGGTTGTTGTTGTTGTTGTTGTCGAGCGAGGAGTAGTTTCTGTTTCCTCATATTTGTAGTAATTTTCTGATGATGTTGTTGCCTGGCTTTCTTGAGAGGTAGATGCTGTCGTCTCCTCATGGGTGTCGTTGGTTGTTGTGGTTGTTGTTGTTGTTGTTGTCGAGGGAGGAGTAGTTTCTGTTTCCTCATATTTGTAGTAATTTTCTGATGATGTTGTTGCCTGGCTTTCTTGAGAGGTAGATGCTGTCGTCTCCTCATGGGTGTCCTTGGTTGTTGTGGTTGTTGTTGTTGTTGTTGTCGAGGGAGGAGTAGTTTCTGTTTCCTCATATTTGTAGTAATTTTCTGATGATGTTGTTGCCTGGCTTTCTTGAGGGGTAGATGCTGTCTCCTCATGGGTGTCGTTGGTTGTTGTAGTTGTTGTTGTTGTTGTTGTCGAGGGAGGAGTAGTTTCTGTTTCCTCATATTTGTAGTAATTTTCTGATGATGTTGTTGCCTGGCTTTCTTGAGAGGTAGATGCTGTCGTCTCCTCATGGGTGTCCTTGGTTGTTGTGGTTGTTGTTGTTGTTGTTGTTGTTGTTGTTGTTGTCGAGGGAGGAGTAGTTTCTGTTTCCTCATATTTGTAGTAATTTTCTGATGATGTTGTTGCCTGGCTTTCTTGAGGGGGTAGATGCTGTCTCCTCATGGGTGTCGTTGGTTGTTGTAGTTGTTGTTGTTGTTGTTGTTGTTGTTGTCGAGGGAGGAGTAGTTTCTGTTTCCTCATATTTGTAGTAATTTTCTGATGATGTTGTTGCCTGGCTTTCTTGAGAGGTAGATGCTGTCGTCTCCTCATGGGTGTCGTTGGTTGTTGTGGTTGTTGTTGTTGTTGTTGTTGTTGTTGTTGTTGTTGTCGAGGGAGGAGTAGTTTCTGTTTCCTCATATTTGTAGTAATTTTCTGATGATGTTGTTGCCTGGCTTTCTTGAGGGGTAGATGCTGTCTCCTCATGGGTGTCGTTGGTTGTTGTGGTTGTTGTTGTTGTTGTTGTCGAGGGAGGAGTAGTTTCTGTTTCCTCATATTTATAGTAATTTTCTGATGATGTTGTTGCCTGGCTTTCATGAGGGGTAGATGCTGTCGTCTCCTCATGGGTGTCGTTGGTTGTTGTGGTTTTTGTTGTTGTTGTTGTTGTTGTCGAGGGAGGAGTAGTTCCTGTTTCCTCGTAGTCCTGGCTTTCTTGAGAGGTAGATGCTGTCGTCTCCTCATGGGTGTCGTTGGTTGTTGTGGTTATGGTTGTTGTTGTTGTTGTGGGCACGCCGCGCCGCTCGAGAACACGCCCACGCAGCCTAGCGTCTACTGAAGGGACGGAGATACGCCGGTCCGAGCTCGGTTCAGAACAGTTGGCCAGACAGAGCGGACGTCCCCGACCTTCACCTCGCCCAGTCTCCTGGCTTTCTTGAGGGGTAGATGCTGTCGTCTCCTCATGGGTGTCGTTGGTTGTTGTGGTTATGGTTGTTGTTGTTGTTGTTGTTGTCGAGGGAGGAGTAGTTCCTGTTTCCTCGTAGTCCTGGCTTTCTTGAGGGGTAGATGCGGTCGTCTCCTCATGGGTGTCGTTGGTTGTTGATATTACTACCAGTCTTGGTTTGGCTGTTGTTGAGTTGCTAATAAGAGGTTTAGTTATCTTTTTCTTTTTAGTTGTTGTTGTGTTGTAAGCTGCTCTCTCATTTTCTGAAGTTATCATTAGTGAGACAAATGTAGATGTTTCCGTCACTGTAACATTTTCCCATGATGTTAGAGGGGCTGTTGATGTTTTCTCATTTTCATCCGTTACAATTAAGTGGGAAGATGTAATTGGTGTAGCTGTGTTTTTCTTTTTGGACCACATACAACTTTTGGTAAATCCAACTATTAATATGAGTATTAGCACATTCATTTTCTTTTAGTGTCAGGAAAAGGTTGATATGTGAATCGATCAAAATTCACAGAAGAAATGAAATAAATTTGCTGTGATTTACTATATTTATATGGTCCACTAGGAAAATCGAGCACAAGACACTGCCAGGGTAGCAGGCTGTCACAAACCCCGTTAACAGCACTAGCCTGTGTGAGAGAGAGAGACACACACACGTTCGCTCTCTCCGGGAGGCAGCTTGCCACTGTAAAGAAAAGGAGCCGGAGGATCTTTTTTTTATCTCCTCTCTCCATGGTGTAGGTGCCGGAAGCACTCAATTATCTTTTAATATCAAATCTTGTTTGCTCCCAGTATGTGATTTACCTACCAATTTCAGAAGAATTTCGCAAAATTTTTAGGCAAATTTCCTAACAAATGGTGATTTACTAAAAAAAAAAAAAAAAAAAAAAAATAGAATTTAGTTTTGTTAAAAAAAAAATATAGCATATTGGAATAATACAAAAATCTATTAATTTCTTTTAATAATTTTTAGTTTTACATTATCATTTTTAATGTATAATTTCTTATTAGAACATATTAAGGAAATTTAATGCTGCTTCCTCTTGATTTTCATAATTAATACAATTCTCCTCTTCATTTAATTCTCCAACTAAAGGAGCTACTATTTTACTATTTTCCACATCTAAATTACACTTCTCTGCCTCTTTAAAATCGTCCTCATTAACTTTTTTCTCAATTTTTATTCGTTTGAATGGTGGTTCTTCTGCTGTGACACTTCCATTACATATAGGTTCTTCTACCTGAACTTCATCTATTACTTTAGAAATAATATCTTTATATTTGGGCATTAGTTTCTTCCTAATGCTATTATTAGTTAAAAGAATTTGTTTAATTGCATCAGAGGCTTGATTTCGGATATTGTTAGCTGGGACATCTGAATAAAAAACAGAATCTAAATTACGTAGATACAGAATTATTTTGTTATTAAAAACTCCAATTTCAGATAAACCAAATGAAATTAAAGCATTAACAGGACACGGAGATTCTCTAATTTCAACAAGGGTTTCACTTGAGTAAGGGATTCGGTTACGACCAATCCCATATATTTTAGAATTTTTGATGTAAACATTTCCTAGCGGCGAACCCATGTAAACTTCATCTTCTTTAGAGTTGGCCACAAAAGGACAAAATTGAACACCTAAATTTATACGTTGACGCAAACACTCGTTCTGAAATTGTGGCTGTTTTTGTATAAGTATTTCATTACATTTTAAAGAACATTGTTTATCTTTATGACCATCTATATACATTGATGCGCTCCAGATTTTACCCTGGGAAGGTTTATCAATTTTTAATGCCTCAGCTATTGGTTGGATTAGATTTTCTTCAAATATTTTCTGAATATCTTCACCGAATTCAATATTTCCAATCTTATTAGGTACTAAGGCAAATTTTGTTCCTCCCGAAACTATAAAACATTTGACCTCCAACAACTTAACGGTTAAGCTAGTTAAATAATCATTGTTAATTCTATAATATTTCATGTTGTTTTGGTTATTTGCCTTGATTTTTCTTCAAATACAGAACTACCGAGTTTTTCATATTGTTCTTTAAATTTAGTTAATTTCTCTAAAATATTGTTTTTATTCAACTCTCTTAAATTTTCGATGGTTATCAATTTTTTGTGAATATTGGGTGGCTCATTGGGAAGTATATAATAATTCGAACTTGAAGCTTTGTTCAGCATTTCTGCAATAATTTCCATAACCTCTTCATCTTCGTTGATGAAGTTGAGGGTGCTATAATACTTTTCTTCAGTTTGAAGTTGAGGGGGAGGAGGGTGAGATTGATAAATTCCATCTGTAGTCGTTGGTTGGTGATATATTGAGGTTGCATTTTTTGCCTGAATTATTGTTTGTTGTTGCTGTAGTTGTGTTGTTGCTGCTGGTGGATAGCTAGTAGAAGGTAAATATTGACCATAATATCCTGAGGTATTCATTGTATGAAAGAGTCCAAATGATATAATGAGTTATGAACTTTTGATATCCTAATTATATACTGACTGACTTAAAAAATATATATATATATATATATATATATATATATATATATATATATATATATATATATATATATATATATATATATATATATATATATATATATATTAGTATATTTTGGTAGCAGTCTTTCCTGTAGACATATATTATTAAATATGACCGAAAAAGTAAGATTAATAATTCTAACACGAATTTTCTCAATCTTTCGTACATTACGCTTCACTGTTGGAGGTAAATCAAAAATCACTTCTCCAAAATTCATTTTTATTTCTAGTCTGACGCGACACGGGCGCGTTTCGTAAAACTTATTACATTTTCAAAGACTTCACAAATACACAACTGATTAGAACGTATCTCTGATTTTATATCTACATTTGAGTGAGGTGGGAAGGGTGATGTGGCATTAACACAAGACAGAACAGGAGGGGATATTAATAGGGTATTAAAAGTATCAACACAAGACAGAACAGAAACAATGGGTATTGAATAGAAGTGTTTGTAGAAAGCCTATTGGTCCATATTTCTTGATGCTTCTATATTGGAGCGGAGTCTTGAGGTGGGTAGAATATAGTTGTGCAATAATTGGCTGTTGATTGCTGGTGTTGACTTCTTGATGTGTAGTGCCTCGCAAACGTCAAGCCGCCTGCTATCGCTGTATCTATCGATGATTTCTGTGTTGTTTACTAGGATTTCTCTGGCGATGGTTTGGTTATGGGAAGAGATTATATGTTCCTTAATGGAGCCCTGTTGCTTATGCATCGTTAAACGCCTAGAAAGAGATGTTGTTGTCTTGCCTATATACTGGGTTTTTTGGAGCTTACAGTCCCCAAGTGGGCATTTGAAGGCATAGACGACATTAGTCTCTTTTAAAGCGTTCTGTTTTGTGTCTGGAGAGTTTCTCATGAGTAGGCTGGCCGTTTTTCTGGTTTTATAGTAAATCGTCAGTTGTATCCTCTGATTTTTGTCTGTAGGGATAACGTTTCTATTAACAATATCTTTCAGGACCCTTTCCTCCGTTTTATGAGCTGTGGAAAAGAAGTTCCTGTAAAATAGTCTAATAGGGGGTATAGGTGTTGTGTTAGTTGTCTCTTCAGAGGTTGCATGGCTTTTCATTTTCCTTCTTATGATGTCTTCGATGAAACCATTGGAGAAGCCGTTATTGACTAGGACCTGCCTTACCCTACAGAGTTCTTCGTCGACTTGCTTCCATTCTGAGCTGTGGCTGAGAGCACGGTCGACGTATGCGTTAACAACACTCCTCTTGTACCTGTCAGGGCAGTCGCTGTTGGCATTTAGGCACATTCCTATGTTTGTTTCCTTAGTGTAGACTGCAGTGTGGAAACCTCCGCCCTTTTCCATGACTGTTACATCTAGAAAAGGCAGCTTCCCATCCTTTTCCGTCTCGTAAGTGAAACGCAGCACGGAACTCTGCTCAAATGCCTCCTTCAGCTTCTGCAGATGTCTGACATCAGGTACCTGTGTAAAAATGTCGTCAACATACCTGCAGTATATGGCCGGTTTCAAGTTCATGTCGACTAAGACTTTTTGCTCGATGGTACCCATGTAGAAGTTTGCAAACAGGACACCTAGGGGAGAACCCATGGCGACCCCATCTACTTGCTTATACATGTGCCCATCCGGGCTCAAGAAGGGTGCCTCTTTAGTACAAGCTTGGAGTAGTTTCCTCAGAATACTTTCTGGCATGTCAAGAGGAGTACAGGCTGGATCACGATACACTCTGTCGGCTATCATTCCGATTGTCTCGTCCACAGGTACGTTGGTAAACAGCGATTCTACGTCCAACGAGGCTCTTATCCCTGTGGCCCGTGTGCCCCGCAGTAAGTCCACAAATTCCTTTGGAGACTTTAGGCTGAAGGCGCAAAGAACATAAGGAGTCAGCAGGCCGTTGAGTCGCTTTGCCAGTCTGTACGTGGGTGTGGGTATCTGGCTAATGATTGGCCGAAGTGGGTTTCCAGGCTTGTGCGTCTTGACATTTCCATACGCATATCCAGGTTTATATTCCCCAATGATCTTTGGCAGGTGGAGTCCGGATTTCTTGGCGTTTACAGTTTCGATCAGTTTGTTGACCTTTGCTTTTAATTCGGCTGTAGTGTCCTTCGTTACCCTTTGGAACTTAGTTTGGTCAGAGAGTATGATGTTCATTTTCGCCAGATAATCGTCTTTTTTAAGAATGACATATATTGGCGACTTGTCACCTCTCCTGACAACTATCTCCTTGTTCTCACGAAGGCTTTTAGCTGCCGCTTTAAGCTCGGGGGACAGTATGGTGCTTCTGTAGTTGCCTCGATTCTTTCCTCCTTCTGCAATAAGTTCTGCTTGTAAGGTATCTTTGGTAGTGACCTTCTTTTGTGTCTCGAGGTCGAATATGTCGTCCAACAGAATTTCCAACTCTACTTTCCGGGCCATTTCACTCGGTCTGGACATAACATGACAGTTTATGCCCAGATTTAGGAGAGTGACTTGGTCCTCAGTGAGGTTAATTCCTGCAAGGTTCAGGAAGCCATCTCTTGGTCGTGGAATTGCCATAGGTCCTCCATATAATGTTGTTATGGCGAAAATGAACATCATACTCTCTGACCAAACTAAGTTCCAAAGGGTAACGAAGGACACTACAGCCGAATTAAAAGCAAAGGTCAACAAACTGATCGAAACTGTAAACGCCAAGAAATCCGGACTCCACCTGCCAAAGATCATTGGGGAATATAAACCTGGATATGCGTATGGAAATGTCAAGACGCACAAGCCTGGAAACCCACTTCGGCCAATCATTAGCCAGATACCCACACCCACGTACAGACTGGCAAAGCGACTCAACGGCCTGCTGACTCCTTATGTTCCTTGCGCCTTCAGCCTGAAGTCTCCAAAGGAATTTGTGGACTTACTGCGGGGCACACGGGCCACAGGGATAAGAGCCTCGTTGGACGTAGAATCGCTGTTTACCAACGTACCTGTGGACGAGACAATCGGAATGATAGCCGACAGAGTGTATCGTGATCCAGCCTGTACTCCTCTTGACATGCCAGAAAGTATTCTGAGGAAACTACTCCAAGCTTGTACTAAAGAGGCACCCTTCTTGAGCCCGGATGGGCACATGTATAAGCAAGTAGATGGGGTCGCCATGGGTTCTCCCCTAGGTGTCCTGTTTGCAAACTTCTACATGGGTACCATCGAGCAAAAAGTCTTAGTCGACATGAACTTGAAACCGGCCATATACTGCAGGTATGTTGACGACATTTTTACACAGGTACCTGATGTCAGACATCTGCAGAAGCTGAAGGAGGCATTTGAGCAGAGTTCCGTGCTGCGTTTCACTTACGAGACGGAAAAGGATGGGAAGCTGCCTTTTCTAGATGTAACAGTCATGGAAAAGGGCGGAGGTTTCCACACTGCAGTCTAAACTAAGGAAACAAACATAGGAATGTGCCTAAATGCCAACAGCGACTGCCCTGACAGGTACAAGAGGAGTGTTGTTAACGCATACGTCGACCGTGCTCTCAGCCACAGCTCAGAATGGAAGCAAGTCGACGAAGAACTCTGTAGGGTAAGGCAGGTCCAAGTCAATAACGGCTTCTCCAATGGTTTCATCGAAGACATCATAAGAAGGAAAGTGAAAAGCCATGCAACCTCTGAAGAGACAACTAACACAACACCTATACCCCCTATTAGACTATTTTACAGGAACTTCTTTTCCACAGCTCATAAAACGGAGGAAAGGGTCCTGAAAGATATTGTTAATAGAAACGTTATCCCTACAGACAAAAATCAGAGGATACAACTGACGATTTACTATAAAACCAGAAAAACGGCCAGCCTACTCATGAGAAACTCTCCAGACACAAAACAGAACTCTTTAAAAGAGACTAATGTCGTCTATGCCTTCAAATGCCCACTTGGGAACTGTAAGCTCCAAAAAACCCAGTATATAGGCAAGACAACAACATCTCTTTCTAGGCGTTTAACGATGCATAAGCAACAGGGCTCCATTAAGGAACATATAATCTCTTCCCATAACCAAACCATCGCCAGAGAAATCCTAGTAAACAACACAGAAATCATCGATAGATACAGCGATAGCAGGCGGCTTGACGTTTGCGAGGCACTACACATCAAGAAGTCAACACCAGCAATCAACAGCCAATTATTGCACAACTATATTCTACCCACCTCAAGACTCCGCTCCAATATAGAAGCATCAAGAAATATGGACCAATAGGCTTTCTACAAACACTTCTATTCAATACCCATTGTTTCTGTTCTGTCTTGTGTTGATACTTTTAATACCCTATTAATATCCCCTCCTGTTCTGTCTTGTGTTAATGCCACATCACCCTTCCCACCTCACTCAAATGTAGATATAAAATCAGAGATACGTTCTAATCAGTTGTGTATTTGTGAAGTCTTTGAAAATGTAATAAGTTTTACGAAACGCGCCCGTGTCGCGTCAGACTAGAAATAAAAATGAATTTTGGAGAAGTGATTTTTGATTTACCTCCAACAGTGAAGCGTAATGTACGAAAGATTGAGAAAATTCGTGTTAGAATTATTAATCTTACTTTTTCGGTCATATTTAATAATATATATATATATATATATATATATATATATATATATATATATATATATATATATATATATATATATATATATATATATATATATATATAACTTTTAATAAAATGTATAATATGAATTTATAACCAGTAGCGAAAATATGTTGAGGTTTGCTTAGTAACTCCAAAGATCGAGAAAGAGTCTGTTTTTCTGAAGAATATAATTCAACATGGATCGAAATTCCTTGTTTAGTTATCATGGAAAATTCTCTATTTTTGTTTTGAGAATTTGGATAATATACAACCAAAAGGGTATTTATGTCACTTAATTCAGTTGGATATTGGGCATTCATTACAGTTGCTGTCTGAAAAGAAGTAGCAACTAACCTATCATATGAACTATCCCCTAGAGGAATGGCACCAGTTAAATCATGCCGACTAGTTTCTATATCAAATGAGAGGATCCGATATGGTGGAAAAAAGTTGTCGATATCCCCACTCACAAAAACAAGTTGATTGTCATGTACTTTAAATAAACCCCTAGATTGAAATTTTGGATTGTGTCGTCGTTCACAGTCAAAATAACATTGGTATGAATTAAAATATTTACCCATAGCATTAATACCAAATGGATGATAGTTATATTTTAGAAAGTTAAAGAGATCCATACACCTACGATAACCTTTACAAAAAACGCGAGCGGCATAACCTCGATATTTTTCCAATTGCAAATCTTCCAATGAGGCTTCGCCCATAATCAAATGACCACTCTGACTATGTTCAGCTTCAAGAGTATAATAATCTATCAGCCCACAATTATACAAAAATATCATAGAACGATCAAATAGTTCACGTTGTTGTGTAACTAAAACTAAGTGATCAAAATTTGATGCATCAAAAATTACTCGTATAGGGTCTTGTGGTACTATATTTTCACGATTTAAACCACTATCTTGAATTTGATTTTGAGGCACTGGAATCCCATAAAATTCTTGTTCTTCAACATTCCATGAATATATCCACACATAATCTAGCATGGATAATTCAACTAGTTTGGGTTTCATATTTAAGTTTACAAGAAGAGAAAGGTAGAAGAAGGATAAATATACTGTCATATATTTTTTTATTTTTTTTGTTCTTGTATTATAATACTATAATATTCTTCTGCCATATAAATATAACCCAATTAGTTTTTTTATATAGTGAAACATTTTACATTTGTTTAATCAATTTCATCATTACTTGACTTGATGATAACACTTTCAAATAGTACAGTCAACATTTTTAGTTTGTCACTGTTTAATGACTTTGCATGCTGATTAATTATATCTGTTATTCTAATGAATGATATTGATTTATTGTCAGTCATTAAATAATCCTTAACCCATTTATTTTTTTCTGGAGATAGATTGGGAAAAATAATATGGATATAAAATGTATTTGAACAGAGTGTTATTTGGTAAAAAACATCTAATTCTTTATAATCTAATTCTTTATCGTTTTCTATAAATAAAATTTCTAGATCAATATTAGCAGTTGTTTGCTTATCATGATCTTTCTTTTTCACCTTTTTTTTTGTTTTTGTTTTTTTCTGCTTCTTCTGCAAATCCATTATTAATGCCAAATGGGACAGTCAAGAGTTATTTAATTTCTGCATAATGAACACCACACCATCTTTAACTGTAAAAAAAAAAAAAGGAAATTACCATAATTTATTAGAAAAATTGACTATTTCATAATGAAAGTATATCATTTCAGAGAAAAATGAGGCAAAAAAAAAAAAAAGTACAGTTCAATAATTTGAAAATTAAATTTAATTAATTAACACTTTTCTGAGAACTTCATTTGGATTTACGGGAAGGTTTATTTAAGCGCTTGTCGGATCACGACTTACATTTACGGACTGTGTTATAGTGGGTATATACTACTCGATCGACTTGGGGTTTGTATGAATATGTTTGCCATTAAATTTCTTGTTTTATCTAATAGTCAATGTGTGCCTATTTGAGAAAACGGTAATGTATTGTAATTTGAAGGAGAGACTATTGAATTGGTGACACAACGTGGGTAATCGCGCACTCCACACACTCTTGTGTTGGCCGCGATCATGATTCTACATTTATATCCATATGTCTGTGTAGAGAATTTTATTCCGAACACTATACAAACCAAAAAAAAAACGGTGTGAAATAAGTATAAACTTGAAAAACATGAGCAAAGTAAAAAAAATTTTTACGCTCATGGGTACAATCACAACAGTGTCGTCGCTGCTGAAATCACGCTAACGCTTCGCCCAGTTCCCACACTCGTGTGGAACATAATTAGACATTGATAGGCATATGTCTGGGTGGGGAATTTTATTGTGAGTTCCGTGATATCAAAATAAGCACTGTAGGATGACTGTGAGGCTGGTAACAAACGAAAGAGTATGAACATTTACTTTCTGTTTGGGTGTCACGGCGAGTCATCTTCGCGTTTATTTACTTCGTGGTGGGATAGCAAATGCTTTGGTGACATTCACTTTTTTGTGCACTAAAGTGTTTTAAACCTTTAATAATCATATATATGACAAAAGGATTATAATAATAATAATAATAATAATAATACAACTTTAATCTTACTGTGAATCCTCCAGAAGTAGGACGACCAGTATGTTGCTTATTGATTGGTCAAAAGATAGATGGATACTGAATGTGTTGTGGAGCGGTGGGTGTGTGTGGCTGGGAGCAGGTTGAGCACGATGTGGATGAGGCACACTGGAGCCACAAACTGAAGGTCTGACGGAGGGCTCTGGGTGCAACTCTCCCGGTGGAGAGAAGTGGTGGGGTGGGGTGGGGGGGTGAGCTCTTAATGTCTCATTGTTCGTTGTTGCTAGTGAGAAAGCAAATGTTTTTCATTATTTTGGGAGTTGACTCCTTTCCCTTTTACCCATTTAATCAACCAATATAGATTTCTGAGCCTACTGGGTTTTATTTATCATATCTACATTTAAACTGTGTATGAAGTCAATTTATAAACTACCACCACATCCCAAATAATTTCTTTCTCTCTCTCTTTCTCATTCACTCTCTCTCTCTCATTCACTCTCTCTCTCTCTCATTCTCTCTTTCTCTCTCTCTCATTCACTCTCTCTCTCTCTCTCTCATTCACTCTCTCTCTCTCTCTCTCATTCACTCTCTCTCTCTCTCATTCACTCTCTCTTTCTCTCTCTCTCTTTCTCATTCACTCTCTCTCTCTCTCGTTCTTCTTTTCTTTTCTTTTCTTCCACTAAAATTAAACTAAATTATAAAATATCTTCCAGACAGTCAGCAGCGAGAATTCCACGTGGTGTATAAATTCTACCATCATAACCACAAATAAGTAAACAAGTACAATACAATAGTTTTATATAAGCATATCCATATAGAGCTATGTCTTTATTAGATGCATCACGTGACAGTTGGACCATTTTAATAAAGCTTTGACGGTTCATTCCTTCAAGAAAACTTTGATGAGCTCGTTCATTTATTTTGCCGACAATCTGCCATAAATGATCGATTGAAAAACGAGATGATTCAGACTGAATCATACATTTTATAGTATTATTATTACTTACACTAGGAAATATTTTTTCAACAAAATCAACATAGGATGGTGTAGGTTGACGAATAAACTGTAGCAAATCATTATAAGATATCGAAAAAACTTTTTGAGTTTTAGTTATTTTATGACAAATCTTTCTAAGATGAATGAATATATCATATGCTCTCGAGGAAGATTCAGTTATAGCTAAACGATACAGAGCTCCATGAATTTCATTTCTATTAAGACCATATAGGTAATATAACATTAAAATTTCATCATGATCAAAAGCTAAACGTAGACTACCTGGTAAGACAAAATTTGTACGAGGATGGAAAAGAATAACGGCTTCAGCTTCAGAAGCCACATTATGACTTACTGGAATAACTTGCATGGCATCACCATCGAAGTCGGCATGATTACCATGCACAATGCTAGTGGGGATAGCCATGACTGGATAGATCCAAAAAGCTTTCACCCGATGCAAGGTAAAATTTCTATCATCAAGTGTAGGATAACGGTGGGCAAGAACATAACGTGGACAATCTAGTCGTCTCCATACACTAATAGGAAGAATACATTCATCTGGTTCAAGTTCATTACAGGGGGTAATAATGACGCGGGCTGAACCAATGTATCGTTTATTGTGTCCATGTTGACGTATAGAAGAAAATTTACCACTTTTCATTCGACTCAACACTGATCCATAACTCGTTTTAACTTTACTCATATTTACACTAGGATCTGAAATAAGTTTTTTGTAAAACGGCAATGATCGTTGATGATTCATAAGGAAGGCTAAAGGTGGAATTAACCGGTGAATTCCATTCGATAACTTTATATGCACACTATAATTAAGTTCATTAGGATCATTTCTTAATTCAAATTGTGATTGGGTTGTAAGTCGCTCAAATAATATTCTTGGGTTTCTAAAGAGGAATTTATCATGAGTGTTATTATTATCTGCTTTTGATGAGCTATTTCCTTGCCAAATATGATTAAGGTAAATTCTAAATTCAGCATATGAATGTTCATATTTTGTTTGGCACGCTTTACATTGCCATCCACCTGTTGTTGGACGAAAAATACGGTTTCTCACTTTAAGATAACGAAAAATAGCATTAGAAAGACCCTGGACTGAATTTGCATTTGGGAATACACTTGATAATAATTCTTCATGGGGTTTGAAAATTAAATGACATTGAGAACACTTTATAAAACGAGGATAACTATCATTTAAGTTTCTAGTTAAAACTTTATAATTACTCATGTAACGTTTAAATTTATTTCGATCAATACAAATTACACAATTTACAAAGTAACAACTAGGACAGATTGACTGACTAAATGCTATGAAATATTTTAGATCTGTCTTAACCAGTTGGTTTGTTAATTTAGATATTCGTATATACTTATACGATATATTTTCATTTCCAATATTTTGTTTTCCTTTCATGTTGCTTTCAAAATTAGTAGATTTAGATTTAATGTTGCAAATATTTAATACAATGTCATCATAAGTTTCAAATGAAATTTTTAAAGGTTTTATTGTATAATATGATTGTGGTTTTTGTCCCAATTGGGAAACTTTTTTACCCATGAAAGCTTTTTCGATATTTAATGATGTATTTTTATATCCCCTAATAGGCATTAACCATTTGTAAGAGGTCATTATAGTGAAAGAGTGTTAGTATTTATGAAAAAAATATTACATCGCGTTCCTATATAAAGTACAGTACCCTTCCTTCTGATATTATTTATTCTCTGACTCCCAAACCTTACAATGGTTAGGAAGAATCCCACTCAAACTAAAACTTCAGCATCAGTTATGGACATAGCAGCAATTGCTAATCAACCTGAAGTGGTTGAATTAACTAACAAGAAACAATCACGCAAAAGGAAATCACAATCTCCTAATGCTCTATATCGTAATTTAATGATTATTAATGAAGAACAGGAAGACGAAAAATATTTAATTACATACAATTCAGGTAATAGGAAACTGAAAACCAAGGAAGAAATTATCCAAAAAGTGGATGAAACTTTTCATGTATTTAAAGAAAGTCAAAGAGAAGAAAGTAAATACCGCATCATTGCAGGGCATGAAGATAAAAAAATGGACAAATGCGAAAGTATTTTGATTAAGTTTTATAAAAAAACATTGCCACCATCAATTCCAAATATACCCATTCCCGAAGTTGTGGTAATGGAACCTGATGAAGGAAAAGGAAAAGAAATTTCGGCTTCAGAGTTATCAGTAGAAGAATCATCGCAAGCATTTATATCTCCATCTCCATCAACATCCACAGCAAAAACAGACGCTAACCTTATCCAAGATCCATTATGTTCATCAGAAAAAGTTGTTTTTAACACCCCTCCATCTTCACCATCACCATCATTTCCTTAGGTACTTAAATTACTGCCACCACCACCACCACCACCACAACAACCACCACCAACTCCAACTTTATCCATCCCCCCCCCCAAAAAAAAAAAATGTGGTAATAGAACAGATGATGATGGAAAAGAAGAAAAAGAAGAAGAAGAAAAATTTCAAGTACTATATATCTCATATCATTGTTCCATTTTGATCACCATCATAATTCCCTTAGAAACTTAAAATAGAATATTAAAAAAATTGTATAAACTATATGAATTATAAAATTATAACTATAACCACCACAATATAATAAACAAAAATATATAACTTATTTTTTTTTTCCTAATGTATATATATATATATAGCTTACCATTTCATTCACTATAATTTAGTTCAACATGTTGAAGAACAAAATAGACATAGGACAGATTACATCACTATATCAACCTCCTCCAGATGGTTGTTATGCTGGTGTTGTTGTTGATAGCATATTTAAACATAGAAAACTGACAGTAATGAAGAATATTGAAACTATTTTAAAAAGTCTTAATTATCAGCTTCTCTATTTACCATCAAAAAGTAATGAGAATAATGGCACTTATGATGATCTATTAGAGATGTTAGAGATACTTCCACCCAAACTACCAATATGTACCAATTCCTTTCTTGTTATTTATGTGACGCATGGTAATGCAAATGGATACAATGAAGATGAAGAGTTACTAAATGTACCTCATTATAATAGTTCACCTCTAAATATCAGGCGGTTAGTCGAACAATTTGAAAATGAAATTAACCGGCCCAGTCTTCAAAAAACATATATATTTATTGTGGTTACTGACAACAGTAGCAGCAAAAAAGACTCTTCAGAATCCTCTTCCTTTGTATCTTTTTATACAAAAGCTAACACTAATGTAATGTATGTTAGAACAGAGACATCAACCACATCTTGTTTAGACAAAATACTCCTAATGAATGCTGACCTAAGATCTATTGTATCAATTATTTTAGGGGAATTAAATTCTCTGTAACACTGTTATGAATATGAGAATATATATCGTTGGGAGTTGAATTTTCCAACTGACATAAATTATCAGACAGCTTACTGGGACGAATATTAATGTAATAATGTTGTCGACATTGTGGACATGGAACAATAATGGGCAACAGGCTAGGATAGCTATTTATAACATATGGTATGTTGGAATCTTTTCTAAACCGATCATCTTTCTGGCTATATTTGGCCAGTGTGTGGAATATTCGCCAATAAAATGGGCCCCCAAATTTTGTACCCATACGCTGAGGCAAAGGATATGTTTTTGTGGTAGCTGTCGTATAATGCAATGAACCGGGTGGAAATTTAGATGTGGCTGTTGAAATGAAAGGTAATTCGCCTTCAACAAGAGGTACTGCCCCATCAGCTTCTAGTTTATTCAGAAGATCTACCAAATTTGAAACTCCATTAATGCGAAAGTTTGTCTGAAAAAGTTGTTGTAAATATTTTAAGCGACTGATATCATTTGTTATATAGGTTTCTAAAGCAAAGAATGAAGGCTTAATTTTATTTTTATTATTATTTTTAATTTTACTGTTAACAATAGACTGGGCCTCGAATAAGAAAATATTATGAAGTTCCTTGGGACTTTTTAGTTGGATACCATTATTATCTCTGTCATCATCACCATCTTCATCATCTACATAAACCACCATATTGACGACTGTTTGAAGTGTATATAAAAAGGATGACATTAAGATATTATTGGCGGACTGAATAGTTGATGAGTTTGTTTGATAAGAAGGGTTTAGAGCTTGAATGTAATAATCTAAGATTATTGAAAACGTATATAATATAAATGTTGGTAAACATAAAATGGCTGGAAATTTTACGTTCCTTTTATTATCAAAAAACAGTTTACAATTGAAAAGACACTGTTGTTGCTGCTGCTTTTCCATTTTTTGTATTTCTCTAAAAACAATATTAATGTTTTAATGATAATTTGTACATGACCCTGGTAACGGGAATATCTTGAGGTTATATTGAGATGATTTTGGGCTATTTAGTGTTCCCGTGACCCGATCCTAGCTAGACCAAGCCGCCAGTGACAGCTGATTAACTCCTAGGTACCTAATTACTACTAGGAATCAGGGGCATCAGGGTGAAAGAAACTCTACCTAATGTTTCTCGCGGGCACCCGGGATTTCGATCCAATGTGCTGTCAACTCAGCTGCGCAGAACAATTTTATTTCTTTAATTTAGATATGAGGTGGAATATTTTGAAAAAAGTTTTTTTTTTTTTTTTTAATTATCCTAAATAAAAAACAATAAGCAATGACTGTATTTTTAATAATAATATTATTCTTTATAACAGTTATAATAATTATTTATTTATGTAAAAGAGGAGAAAGAGGAAGAGACAAAGGAATAGATGCAGCAGGTGGAAGTGTAAGTGGCAGTGAAGGAGGAGGTGAAAGAACAGATGCAGGTGGTAGAGGAAGTGAAGGAGGAGGTGAAAGAACAGATGCAGGTGGTAGAGGAAGTGAAGGAGGAGGTGAAAGAACAGATGCAGGTGGTAGAGGAAGTGAAGGAGGAGGAGGAGGAGGTGAAAGAACAGATGCAGGTGGTAGAGGAAGTGAAGGAGGAGGAGGAGGAGGTGAAGGAACAGATGCAGGTGGTAGAGGAAGTGAAGGAGGAGGAGGTGGCGACAAAGGAACAGATGCAGGTGGTAGAGGAAGTGAAGGAGGAGGAGGAGGAGGTGAAGGAACAGATGCAGATGGAAGAGGAAGTGAAGGAGGAGGAGGTGGCGACAAAGGAACAGATGCAGGTGGAAGAGGAAGTGAAGGAGGAGGAGGAGGTGGTGGCAAAGGAACAGATGCAGATGGAAGAGGAAGTGAAGGAGGAGGAGGAGGAGGAGGTGGTGGCAAAGGAACAGATGCAGATGCAGATGGAAGAGGAAGTGAAGGAGGAGGAGGTGGCGGCCCTGGAACAGATGCAGATGGAAGAGGAAGTGAAGGAGGAGGAGGAGGAGGTGGCGGCAAAGGAACAGATGCAGATGCAGATGCAGATGGAAGAGGAAGTGAAGGAGGAGGAGGAGGAGGAACAGATGCAGATGGAAGAGGAAGTGAAGGAGGAGGAGGAACAGATGCAGATGCAGATGGAAGAGGAAGTGAAGGAGGAGGAGGTAGCGGCAAAGGAACAGATGCAGATGGAAGAGGAAGTGAAGGAGGAGGCAAAGAAATTCTTCAAGGCCTATTACAATCTTCTTCAATTAGTCAAATAGAAAATTCTGTGCCTCAAGAACTGGTACAATTCACTATGACTCAAACAGGGAAACAATACAACAGGAAATCAATTTTAGAATCACTATTCTTCCCTTTTATTGAGGAAGATATAAGAATAAAATCAGGTTTTTTCATTGTTCCTACATTACCATTATCATATAATCTTAAGAATAAATTTGAAATTGAAAATACCATAGTAAAACCTTTTAATACCTTTCTTATTAATTATAATAATGCTTACAAATATTGGCATAATAGTGAATCTTTTCACATAAATAAAATATTGCAAAATTGTGTATATGATAAAGGATATTATTCCAAAAACCTAATTGTTTTAATATTTCCATGGAATATTTCAGATAGTGTTGACGTTACTGATTTGAGTGAAATACGAGATGTCCAGTTAAATAATCATATAGAATCAATACGAGTAAGATCACAAAATGAATCCAAACCAATTTACATGAATAGACTCTGGATATCATGTACCCATGCAGCCAGTCAAGATTTATTTATACAGGGATTTTCAAAATATGATTTCCCAATGGAAGAAGATTCATTACCGCCATTTGTGGTAATGAAACTTGAACTTCAAGAAGGTAACAATGAAGTGGAATTTAAAATTGAGACAAGGAACATTATATTTGAAAATATAAAATTGAACATTAAGGTAGAGGGGTCTGAAGATATGGATATGGTAGAAGAGGTGGAGGAAAAAAAAGGAGAAACTGGAGAAGGAACCACCATTTTCATATAATCCCAATAGACCATTATACACTACTACGTTCTCTTCTTTCCTTCCTTCAAAAATATCAATTATCCTCCTCTTTTTTTTTCTTTTTTTTTTAATGATGGTAAAATTATCATATTATTTTTTAATAAACTTGAATCCAATTCAAATTTCTATAAAGGTTATGATACAAAAAATTTAAATAATAGAACAAAATGAAGGAAAGTAGTCATGTACCTATGCCAAATATCAGGATGAGATGAGATTGTTGAACCTCTCCCCCTACTCCTGGTAACCCGAAAATACTATGATGTCAACAGATGGGAGCAGACAGTAGAGAATCCACCATTTGGAGAAGGATTATGGGGAAATTTATTTTCTCTGTTTATTACTTCAGCCAACAACATATCCTTCAACATCGATCTTAACAGACGTCTGGAATACACCATCATACAGAGTCGTCTCTCGACACCAACCAAAAATTTGGGTATCAGGAAAATAAATATGACTACAGTCGAACACTATGGTAGTAACTCCCAGGCACCTTGTGTGTACGTCGCATTAAATCAGTACTGGAAAAGAGTGGTAAAAGATGTTACTTTTTAATATAATATCATAATGATCTTTTAAGAGGAAATGACGTCATATCATTCTGACAGTATATATATTAGTGAATGTAACTCTTAGGCTGTTCATTTGTGCTAATTCACATGGAGAACAAAGAGGCTGGGGCCAAGATAAGCCCTCGTTACCTCCAGTTTAACAGTGAAATAGGGAAAAGTATTAAACTTTAAAACGTTGGAATTTTGCAGGCTCGTAACGTTAGAACATTTCGTCTATTGATGGAAAAGAGAATTGCTTGTGGAGCCATACCTTCTGAAGGACGATCATGAGGATGCTCTGACTATAATGTGGGATACCTCCTGAATGACAATCAGTTGAGGATGCTCTGACTTATAATGTGGGGATACCTCCTGAATGACAATCAGTTGAGGATGCTCTGACTGTCATACTGAAGCGTATGATACCAATGATAACGCATGATAACATTCATTAAGTTATCTTCTCAGCTCATTACCACCAACTTTTTCACCAGAAAAATGGATGGAATTGAAATATCTATTCCCATAAATGTAAAGGTTGAAGCTTATCATCTTCTTTCCTCACAAATTGTAAGTATTAGTTATCATTCTCTTTCATTATTATATGTCGTACCTAGTAGTCTTTATGGGTTAATTTAGGTTAGGTAGCCGAAAATTTTAATAATATTTATGAAAATACATTGAATTTTTTTTTTTTACAGGCTGAAGGAAGGATGGATGTTATTCTACATTTACCTTCTACTCTCCCTGACCTTTTTACCCAATTATCATATAATATACTGATGATTGATACTTCAACTTCAATGAGTGTTTATTGGTCAGCATTAATGAACCAATGGAATAAGTATATGGCTCCTATTTTAGAGAAGTGTGGAAATGAAACTGTTAGGTATACCTTTAGTGATGTTATTGAGAAAAAGGGATGTAGCCCACAGATTCAAAAAAGTGATTTTAGAAATAGTTCTACTGATTTAATCGGAGCATTAAAGAAAATTCAAGAGGAAATTGAAAGTTGTCAATCAAAAGATATTAAAGTGTTTTTTATTACTGATGGCTTCCATAGTGTATCAAGAGATAAGGCTGAAACTCAACTTGAAAAAATGAAATGTCATGTTGGAAAAAAGTGTGATTTTTTTGTGTTAGGAATTGGAAAAGAATATCCAGTTAAACAGAGTTTATTTTTACAAGCACAACTTAATACTGGAAATACAATACCAAATTTATTTCAAGTACTTGAAATGGATGATATGGAAGATGTAATGAAGAATATAAGTAGTCATTGCAGTTCTGTAAAAATACGTTTATCTGTAGAAGGCTCTTTATTGCCTGGTGGAACATTAGAAAGTGAATTTTATCTTGATGAGTATGTTTATCTTAAACAATATAATGGTGAAAAAATACACATGTTTACAAATAGCAAAACTGAATATATTCTTCATTTACAATTTCAAGATTTAAATGTAAAAATAATGGATCAACTGATTACACAATGGAATCGGAGAATAATTCAAATTTATAACAAAGACAAAGAGAATTTTTTTTGAGAGAGATAGATTATTAACATAGAAAAGAAAATTTGTGATGAACTATTTCTAAGGATTATGAACATAAAAGATGTAAGAGGTAATTTTACTGGGCGTTTTAAGGGAGTTTACACCAATATTGAAACTAATCTCAGGGAAAAAATCAATGGAATAAAGAAACTTATTGAGGAAGGACAATATCTTAAAGAAATGGAATTAGCTGGTGTAGTTTTGAACTCAATAACAGTATCAAGTCACTACTATTCAAAGAAGGCCTATCAACTAAAAGGATACACTGACAATGACATTAAAAAGGATATAGATGATTTTGTGAAAATATTTGAAAAATTAAAACACCATATTCTTGCATTACAAGTTTTACCGGAAAATTGTTGTAGGATTTCTCTCACTTCAACAGTCAGTGATTTACAAGAACCAAAATTTCTAACACTGTTAAATTCAGTCAATAAATTCCAGTTATCGACTGTTTGGAACATAACAGGCATTCCTGTACTTTTTCGTAACTTAAACTGTACAGTCTTAAATATTTGGTCATATAATATTATTCAAATTGTTGAAGCCCCCTTTGATTTAATTGGAGTGACAGCCCTTGTGGATTTGTTAACATATATGGGGAAGTTGGTCATAAATACAATGAAATTGAAATTATTAATGGTAAACAAGAAACTCGCTTTAATGCTATTAAACCAATTTTCACACCTGAGGAGGCTCATGTTATGGGATCACTGATGGAAACTAACCTTTTTGCTAAAATGATGACTTTTGCAGTTTTGAGGAATCCGATTATTAAGGATCACAATGCTCATCTAGGATCATTAGCTGTCTTCTTGATAAAACTCTTTGAGAAGTATCCAATTAAAAGCCGACCCAAGTATGTTTGTAGAATAATTAATAGTATTCAAGCTACTGTTGTTAATGGATACATGAAACGATGGAAACTGAAAAAATATTGGGAGATTTTGAAAAGTGAAAATAATATAAATCAAGCATTAATGACAGAGAGTATTTTAAAATTTGATGGAATATCTCTTAAGTGTGAAACGCTAATTAAACCCATGTTCATAATGTATATGATGATGAGAGATAATAATCCAGAGTCCCCTCAGTATATGAAGACTTTAATAAAGAGAATCATGAAAATAATAATTTTAGAATATGTGGGCAGATGTGTTTGTAAAGGCAAATTTGAGTATCCTTACTCACATTTTTTTATCACCTCTGATAAATATAAGAAAGAGAAGCAGAAATGTTTGGAACATAATGTTGAAGAATCTGAATATAATATAGAAAATTATTATACATTACATGAAGTTCGAAAAGCTTTAAAACATTTAGATGTGACCAAACTTTGTCCAGCCAATATTTTTCCTTTAAAGGAAATACAAATAAATGGTGAGAAAATTGCAGCCCTTTATTCATGGTCTCATGCAGGAGATTTGTCTTTAAAAACTTTGAGGATATTTGTCATAGAGATGATGAAGGAATTTGAAGAGTATGAAATCGAATTAGTATTGAATGAGTTGTTTAATGACATTTTTTTTTTTAAATGTTTGTATCATGCTTTGAAGTTTCCAAGCTCTCGTGAAAGACTAAAAAAATTTGAGCAAATTGAGGACTATGATAAATGTCGCTTTAATATTAGAAATGAGATGATTAGAGAAGTCATAGAGAAATGGAATCTCAGAGATATTTATAAAAAAAAAGTGGAAAAAAATTGGGTGATGTCATACATGAAAGTTCACCAAGAAATATTGAATCCAATGACACCTAAGGAAATAATGGATAAAGTCCATCAGATGGGATTGTTTAATTGTGAGAAAACATCATTCCATGATATATATATATTCAGATATGATGTTAAAATCTTAACAAATGCTTGTCAGATATCCACTTGCCCCTATTATCTAATTCCCAGTAAGAATTGTGGTCAACATTTATTTATAGAACGATCCCAAATGGGTGAGGCCTTTCCTCATGCTCTTCACAAAACAGCTCATAAGACTAAATATTGTATTAAAAAAGGTCTTGAAGAATTTCAGAATGGAACATATACGAAAAAAGGAAAGAAATTACTAGATTCAACATATAAAGAATACAAAAAACATTTGATACAATTACAAAAAATATATAAACATGATTGATACATGGTAGGGGGATTGTATATTAAACTGATGATTTAGGTTTTTTTTAGAATCAAATTAAAGAAATTAGTTCCTACTGGCGGTGGGAGATTAGTTGTAAGACGTGATACAAAGGAACTCATATCATCTCGAAGTAAATCTGAACGTTCAGTGGCCATAATTTGACGTTTAACATCCTCAAAACTTGTCGCAGAAATAATATTGGCGGGAAATTTATTTCCTCTGCGATTTGTGGAATTAATAGAGGCATTAGATAACACCGTTAATTGGAGAAGTAATGCAGAATAATTTATATTAATGTTTTCAAAGCGTCTAAATATATGATGTAAATTTATGAAACTACATAGTTGACCAAGATGTTTATTAACCCCTCTAATATCTGTAGAATATATTAGAGAGATATTGGGGTTGGCAATCTGTAGATGAACAGCATCAATTAACCACCCGGGACAATTGTTGAAGATCGGATGATTATGACAGGTTCCGTATCGTTTGATTTTATCTGTCATTAGGTATTCACACCATACTCGTGCCATTCGCAAGTCAATGAGGTTGTTTATGCCTATTAGTGATTTATTTTCATAAAAAGCAATATCACGTTTGAAAATGGGATCGAAAATATTTGGGATAAGAGGACATTCAAGCAATTTATGTTGTACAAAGTATAAACTATCACTAATATTTTTACAATCATCTATTAATCCTGAATATACCGAATTGGATGATGTTTGATTAATAGGATAGGTA
>NC_091165.1:4429457-4481957 GCF_040958095.1 Procambarus clarkii
ATAGGCTTATAAGCTGGACACGAGTTCTCTCACATTGACAGTGGCTTGACGAAAATTGCAGACTGACCCCTCACTCATCTGGTGCCTTCGGGAGGTAGAGATGTTTGAGATATATATATCTCGAACTATCTACTTCTTTTGTAAGGTCTGATGGCGTAGTGGGTTAAAGCATACTAGTTATGCCAGCTACTGGAAGGTAGTTGTGCTTTCTGGGTTCGAGTCCCACTGGTGGGTGTTGTCCAAAGATTGTTTATCTTCACTTGTGGTTTATGCAAGTATAGGCTTATAAGCTGGACACGAGTTCTCTCACATTGACAGTGGCTTGACGAAAATTGCAGACTGACCCCTCACTCATCTGGTGCCTTCGGGAGGTAGAGATGTTTGAGATATATATATCTCGAACTATCTACTTCTTTTGTAAGGTCTGATGGCGTAGTGGGTTAAAGCATACTAGTTATGCCAGCTACTGGAAGGTAGTTGTGCTTTCTGGGTTCGAGTCCCACTGGTGGGTGTTGTCCAAAGATTGTTTATCTTCACTTGTGGTTTATGCAAGTATAGGCTTATAAGCTGGACACGAGTTCTCTCACATTGACAGTGGCTTGACGAAAATTGCAGACTGACCCCTCACTCATCTGGTGCCTTCGGGAGGTAGAGATGTTTGAGATATATATATCTCGAACTATCTACTTCTTTTGTAAGGTCTGATGGCGTAGTGGGTTAAAGCATACTAGTTATGCCAGCTACTGGAAGGTAGTTGTGCTTTCTGGGTTCGAGTCCCACTGGTGGGTGTTGTCCAAAGATTGTTTATCTTCACTTGTGGTTTATGCAAGTATAGGCTTATAAGCTGGACACGAGTTCTCTCACATTGACAGTGGCTTGACGAAAATTGCAGACTGACCCCTCACTCATCTGGTGCCTTCGGGAGGTAGAGATGTTTGAGATATATATATCTCGAACTATCTACTTCTTTTGTAAGGTCTGATGGCGTAGTGGGTTAAAGCATACTAGTTATGCCAGCTACTGGAAGGTAGTTGTGCTTTCTGGGTTCGAGTCCCACTGGTGGGTGTTGTCCAAAGATTGTTTATCTTCACTTGTGGTTTATGCAAGTATAGGCTTATAAGCTGGACACGAGTTCTCTCACATTGACAGTGGCTTGACGAAAATTGCAGACTGACCCCTCACTCATCTGGTGCCTTCGGGAGGTAGAGATGTTTGAGATATATATATCTCGAACTATCTACTTCTTTTGTAAGGTCTGATGGCGTAGTGGGTTAAAGCATACTAGTTATGCCAGCTACTGGAAGGTAGTTGTGCTTTCTGGGTTCGAGTCCCACTGGTGGGTGTTGTCCAAAGATTGTTTATCTTCACTTGTGGTTTATGCAAGTATAGGCTTATAAGCTGGACACGAGTTCTCTCACATTGACAGTGGCTTGACAAAAATTGCAGACTGACCCCTCACTCATCTGGTGCCTTCGGGAGGTAGAGATGTTTGAGATATATATATCTCGAACTATCTACTTCTTTTGTAAGGTCTGATGGCGTAGTGGGTTAAAGCATACTAGTTATGCCAGCTACTGGAAGGTAGTTGTGCTTTCTGGGTTCGAGTCCCACTGGTGGGTGTTGTCCAAAGATTGTTTATCTTCACTTGTGGTTTATGCAAGTATAGGCTTATAAGCTGGACACGAGTTCTCTCACATTGACAGTGGCTTGACGAAAATTGCAGACTGACCCCTCACTCATCTGGTGCCTTCGGGAGGTAGAGATGTTTGAGATATATATATCTCGAACTATCTACTTCTTTTGTAAGGTCTGATGGCGTAGTGGGTTAAAGCATACTAGTTATGCCAGCTACTGGAAGGTAGTTGTGCTTTCTGGGTTCGAGTCCCACTGGTGGGTGTTGTCCAAAGATTGTTTATCTTCACTTGTGGTTTATGCAAGTATAGGCTTATAAGCTGGACACGAGTTCTCTCACATTGACAGTGGCTTGACGAAAATTGCAGACTGACCCCTCACTCATCTGGTGCCTTCGGGAGGTAGAGATGTTTGAGATATATATATCTCGAACTATCTACTTCTTTTGTAAGGTCTGATGGCGTAGTGGGTTAAAGCATACTAGTTATGCCAGCTACTGGAAGGTAGTTGTGCTTTCTGGGTTCGAGTCCCACTGGTGGGTGTTGTCCAAAGATTATATATATATATATATATATATATATATATATATATATATGTATATATATATATATTTCTCTAACTAGAGAAATAAAAAAAATGAATGAACTTGATGAAATACCTTATGAATTAGTTGATGATGAAGGCCAACCTTTAATTAATAATTTAATTGACTTTGATATTAAAAAGTTACACTTGGTTCCTAAAATACATTTTCTTTCTATTTTTAAGAAAAAACATAAATATATTCAATCTTTTACTCAAAAGGAATCTGCTTTTGTAGCGGCCTTAACATTAGCATTTATTCAATATGGCAAGAAAAATGGATTTATATTAACAATATCAAATATTGTACATGAGTCCCTCTTAGAACCTAATTGGGGAATGTCAAATACATTTCCTCTTGAAATATATTGGCATCGAAATGGTGACTATTCATCACCCAAAACTTTCACTTCAAACCAAAATCATTATATCCTGAACCGTTTTCATCATATTGAAAAAGAAAACAAACAATCTAAATTAAATATATTTCAGTATACCATATTTCTTATTCTTATAATTTTAATAACATTATTTTGTTTTTATTATTTGTACATATATTTGTTTAATACCTTAGGAGACTGACTTCCAGCTGCCAATACTATTTGAAATACCCCACCCCATTCCCTTTCTTCCTCCTAAAAATGTATGTATAACATAGGCAATTTTTTTTTTTTTTTTTTTTTTGGCTGGAACCAAGTACATTATCAAATAAAATTTTAGTATATTATAAAAAATAGATACAATTATGTCAAATCAAAATCCAGTTTTAAGTGATACAGAAGAGATGGAGGAAAATGATTCGGATACTTCAATGGAACAGGAAGAATTGAATAACTCCTCAACTTCAACTTCTACTCCAAAGACAAAAAAATCAAAGCTAATCGAACCAGCACGACACAGGATGATGATGATTCGGATACTTCACTGGAACTGGAAGAATTGAATAACCCCTCAACTTCAACTTCTACTCCAAAGACAAAAAAATCAAAGCTAAATCGAACCAGCACGACACAGGATGATGATGATTCGGATACTTCACTGGAACTGGAAGAATTGAATAACCCCTCACCTTCAACTTCTTCTCCAAAGACAAAAAAATCAAAGCTAAATCGAACAACTCCCAAAAAATCAAAGTCAAACCGAACCAACACCCGTCAACGAACACGGGGAACCTCACCAGGCCCAGACACTAGAAGGAGATCATCTTCGGATATTGGATATAACAAACGTATATTATTTCCATTTAAATATTCTATCACGATGAATGATGTGGTAAAAGAGTGTAAATATAAGGTAATAGTATCTGAAAATATAAATCACATTACATTTAACAAGAAATTCTTCACATTTGTAAATTGTAAAACTTTACCATTAAGATTGTTAATTCACCAGTATATTACATTATCAATGTATATAATTATAAATACCAATTATGAACCCAGATCCCGTGGTTCATGTTATCAAGCTGATGGCTCCTATCATTTTCCCACGTCGTTTTGTGGAGATTTGCTCATTATCCGAAAAATATATGACATTGTTGGCCTGGGAGGAATCGGTAGAAATCTTAAATGGAAGATAAATCCAGCTCATGTTTCAGATAATGGTATTCTTTCAAATTATTGTGCACAATACACTGAAAAAATTAATAAATCAGCTTCTAGAAACAGTGAAAATAAAAATATATTCATTTATATAAAATTACTAACTAATTTATGGACATTTTTAACTGTACAAAAAGATAATGAGTGGCAAAATGCTCTTAGAAATAATCTTATTGATGAAATTGGAAAATTAAGTAAAATAATGAGAGCAACATGTGAAAATATTTATAAAGTAGGTTTTTGTGTTGAAAAATCTCCAATATATACACCAGAAAATTTTGCCAAATATTTAGATGAAGTAAGAAATATGAAACACTTAAATTGTAATGTTAGTAAAATGTCTAAGGAAGAAGCGATAGAACTTCATTTTTCCCTATTACAAAAATTTAATGATATTATAAAAACTGATACTCATATGTATGAAGTTCAATATTATCTGGCATATATACCACCAGATCATTGGAAGGAGTCTCAAAATGAAAGTAATGAAGTTAAGGGAGAACAAGTTTTTTATAACAATTTGAACAAGTTAAACTTTAATCCATATACATGCAAAATATCTATTATGTAAATCCCATTTTCATTTAATCAATTTCATCACATCCACCTATAATTGTTGGGATATTAGTAGAGGTAGTAGATATTGGAAAATTAGTTTACATATTATTTTGATTATGGGGTGCTTTTTTTTATTGTAATAAAAAATAATAAGCATAATGACTACATCACTGAAATATATATACCAAATTAATAATAATTCTTCAGAAAAGAGATTATTAAGGTTGACATTCAACCAAAATAATACTTATATTGATGATTTATATCCAGGTTTATCGGAATCATCTTGTAGGTTAGCTCTCAATCGATTAATTTATATAATGTACTCAATAACAAAAAATATAGATGAGGTTAGTATTAGTAATCAAGTTCAATTTTGGAGTGAGCACAATTCCGAAATTTTCATCCAACAAATATATTATATCGCTGGTTTAACTACTAAACCAGTCTCAAATTTAATTAGTTATCATACAACTAAATATGATACAGAAATGTTTATTAAAATATTAAAACAAAAGGCGCCTCAATCTTACAAATTACTACAACGTTTTGATTCGAAATTAATTTACTTTTCTCTTCTTACAAATTTATGGCATACTCTTCTCATGCAAAAAACACAAGACATTAATATAATAAAGAACAGTATTATACATCATCTTATAAATAATTGTTTTTATAATGAGGACCAACCAATAATTGAATCTGGAATACTTGACATATACACACCTTTTTACAGTCCTATGCATATCAGTAAATTAATTAACAGAGTCATTGAACCTTACCATAAAAATACTAATAATATACATATTATAGAAACTAAAGATCTTACTCATTTACATTATGAACTTGTGATATCTTTACATAAAAAAACAGATATTGTATCTAATAAAACAACTGCAATGGTAGCTTACTTACCTAATAAATATAAAAATAATCATAACCTAATAAGATCTTTTCCCTATAAATTAATCAAAGATAATCCTTCAGATATATTAAAGAATATTTTAACTAATTATAAATATTCCTATACAAAAAATAGAGAAATAATGTTGGCGAAAAACGATAAAATTTTGAACAAAAAAAGTAGAAGTATAAGTAGAAGTAAAAGTAGAAGTAAAAGTAAAAGTAGTAGAAGTAAAAGTAGTAAAAATAAAAGTAGAAGTAGGAGTAGAATTAAAAGTAAAAGAAGTAAAAGTAGAAGTAGAAGTACAAGTGGAAGTAGAAGTAAAAATATAAATAGAAATAAAAGTAGAAGAAAAAAAAGTAGTATAACAGGCAATAAAAATCGTGGAAATATAAATATGAAAAAAATACGTCAAAATAGTACTAGTACTAGTAGTAGTAGTAGTGGTAGTAGCAGTAGGAATAATAGTCCCCAAAATTCGAGTTTAAGGTCAAATCAACCTAAAAAGAACAAAAGAGATCAAATTTTAAATAATAAAGTGAGTAAAACAAACCAAAGCAGAAGCCCTCTAAAAGGTATTTATTTTATACCCAAAAATAAAAAAAATACTAAAAAAGGATTGAAAAGTATATTAAAAAGTAGAAGATGGGATAACAACATTAATTATTTAGAATACAAAAATTAAATATTTTCGTATAATTTTCCATACCACTTATAATAAATAATAATTTGGAATACAAAACATATATATAATAAAATAGATCTTTTTGGAATTTAAATAATTTTAAAATAATATGTTTCATAACTATAAGATGATGATAAGATTTTTCCGTCATAATTATAGAAGTATTTTTATTTTTAATATGTGAAAATACTTCTTCATCACTCGATGCAAGTTGAACAGGAATCCTATTATGTTTAATTAGATACATAAGAATTCTAAATTGATTATGTTCATAAATATTACTTGTTATAATTTGTATTTTTGTTGTATATTCAATCATGTTTTCCAGTTCAATAGTAATATTATAACATAATATTCTAGTTTGATCAAATAAGTAATAAGTTAACTTTAATTGGTACATTTTTAACTCTTCTAATTTATTGAGATATCCTTTATAATCATAAGAGTTATGTTCAACATTCATATTTTTTATTATTATAAAATTATATATTATTATTAAAAAAAAATATATAAAAATAAACAAATTACCAAAATGCAAATATTTGTAAAAACTTTATCTGGAAAATCAATAACAGTAGATGTGGAGTCTAATGAATCTATTCAAAGTGTAAAAAACAAAATTCAAGATAAAGAAGGTATACCACCAGATCAACAGAGGTTGATATTTTCCGGGAAACAGTTAGATGATCAACACACTATAAGTGATTATAATATTCAAAAGGATTCAACCCTCCACTTGGTATTAAGATTACGAGGAGGAGGATAATCAATCATTAAAATTCCCTCTTATGTTTTTTATTTTAAAAGGGCCACATACATGGCTTTCAATTTTTCCTCATAATATTTGAAAATGACATGCCGCCTAATTTTGTAAGTTAAGGAAACCAAACCAGATTCTGGAGTCCACGGAAATTGGCAGAGATATACTGCTGAAGGTAAATGACAAATTCCATATTTCCTACCATAAGCCCTAATCTCATTTAAAATGGTTTTAATTATACAGGAATGTCGACAAAGTACCCTTACATCTGACGAATGAATATTTAAATGGGTACTCATCTTTATAATCATAGGAGGCGATGGCACAACTAAAGCTAAGATTATATTAGAATTTGGATAAACATAAACACATACATTATCAATTAGAGGGTGATCTCACCTAAACTTACATATTCGCCATTCTTTAATCTCTGGAAATTTATTTTACGATCAATTATGCATAACATTCCTGATTCACAATTAATCTCCCCAATATCACCAGTTTTAAAACTCCAAATACCTCTTTTGGATAAGAAAAAGTCTCCACCATCATCTCCTTTTCCAGTAATCCTTGAATATTCTCGGGCCACCATAGGACCACTCACTACAACTTCCCCTCTAGGATGCGGCTTATCTGTCGTTTTAAAATCTCCTTCAATCCAATCAATTAATGATAGTTTTACTCTATAATTAGGATCACCACAATGTAATACATCATCACTTTTGTTGCTGCTAGTAATACAAGCCGTAGTTTCTGTGGTACCATACCCTATTATTACTGAACAATTGAATAGCGTTCGAAGCTTTTGGTATGACTCTTTTGAAATTAAATCACCTCCAATGATAACTGTCATCAATCGATTACCAAAAAACTGCTCACATATTTTCCGTAAAATATATTTATCCCAAACATGAGTAATCCATTTCAGTTTAATTTTTTTTTCAAAGGCTATATGATCCCAAATTGAATAATTATTTTTTGTAATTCCATTCATTATATATTTTAACATAGAGGATACAAAAAAAACACAAGTAGGTTGAGCTTCAATAAAATCCCCATGACATCCTTCCAAGATCTGCGGACTTTTGTTAGTTAATGTAGAGGGTGAGGAATAGGCAATTGTAATATTCATAGCAATACAAGATAATTCAATTATTAATTCTGTGACATAAGCCAATGGAAGATATGCTAAGTATAAGTTCCCCAATTGTCGATAATCAGCACGAATACAAAATGCTGATACCGCAGAGAAAATATTACCATGAGTTAACTTCACTCCTTTAGGTTCGTCAATAGTACCACAGGTATACATGATAAATGCCACATCACTCTCATCAATATATTTAATGTTATCCTTACATATATCCTCATTTTCTTTGCCGGCAAATATTAAACTATAATATGAAATTATGTTAAAATTGTCACTCGTTTTATATGGTGAAACTGTTGGTCCTATTTTATTGATATGATCATCTAAGATAATGACATAATCTATTTGAGGACAAGTAGGTAAAATTTCCTTTTGGAGTTTAGCTAATAATGGTCCACAAGAGGTAATAATAATTCGAATTTCTGTTTCCAAAAGACAATTGATAATTGTTTTGGGGGGCAAGTTTGTTGGAAGACTGACGACACTTGCCCGTTGTCTAAGGCATCCAAGAGCTGCAATAAGCCATTCTTTCTGGGTTTCAGCATATATGGCAATCGATTGTTGTTGATTTACCCTATTATTATTATTATTATTATTAAAGTTAAAATAATAGTTTAAACCAATGCCGAATTTAATTACCAATTCATTGACCTCTTGATAAGACTGGTATATATATTTTCCTAGATTAAATTTTTCTATACATTTGTTTCCACCAAATCCTTGTCTTTTTTCTAAAAGCAGTCGAGTACCAAGACAATCATCTAAACCATAATTGGCAGCAGCAAATTGTAGAATAGAAGGGGCTGTAATTGCTTGAGACTTTATTAAATTATTAACTAGAAAAAATCCATCATATCTTCCTCCCTTTTTGAAGCTCATATTTAGAAAAAAAATAGTCTTGGTTTCTTATTATATTTATATATATATATATATATATAAAATACAGATTCAGCAAATTGAGATTTGGGGAAACGACAATTTATATCATTACATTATTATTAGCTGTTTTACACTAATCAAGTGTGGACCACTCACTGAAGGTCCCAACACAATCCTGACTTCTCATCCTTTCCCTCCTTATCCTCGTCCTCTTTTCCTTCTTATTACTAATCACTTTCCACATTGATATTAAATTTAATTCTATCAAATGGAACTAGGTCATTAATATTTTTAGCTAACAGCTTACATTCCACCTCATTATGGTCATCCTGCAGCTCAAAATCTGATCATTGTAGTAATAACCAGTGGCTGCATCCTCAATTTTTTCTTTAGAGAGAGCTAAGTCATATGACATATGACATATGACATTCTACAAGACTAGGGTCAGCCTTTTGTAGTTCACTCAAGGTGGTACCCATGCCTTGGGCAGATGTGGCAGGAGGTAATGGTAGACTCTCCACTGTGTCCTCGGCCTCGTCATCGAGTCGGGCCATGAACGCATCCACAAGGTCAACTTGGTCACCAAGCAGCTTTAAGATTTTAGAGAGAGAGAGAGAGTGAATGAGAAAGAGAGTGAATGAGAGAGAGAGAGAGAGAGAGTAAATGAGAGAGAGGAGGACTCAAATAGAAAACGGGATTCAATGAGATGATAACAGTTTCCTGTCAGGCTATATACAAGACAGAGCCCCTCCATACATTCTTCACAGTTGCTCTCCACACGCGACCAGGTCAGTGTTCTCATTTCCTTACCATAACAGATTTTTTTTTTTATATATTATACCAGAGTGTTTGTTTTTTTACAGTGAAACTGTGGGTATGGGTTGTTAATGTCATCCCAATATTTTTGTGCTTGTGAATTATTTTTTAAATTTGTGTTTTAATCTTTTAATAGTGAAAAAATATATCTTCGTTTCCTTTAAAAAAGTCGCTTAATGCTGTAATGATAATGTGACGGTACTGTGGTAATTCTCCAAATTCGGAACTATTTAATATATCCACCGTAATGAGATGAGGTGGAATATTTTGTATATAATCATAAAAACATACAAATATACGGAAAAAAGGAGATACTAGATTTTTACAGTTTAGTGTTTTATTTTCTTTGCTCATGGTATGCCTAACTTTATATTTCTAAGGGATAAGCTATTTTTATATACAATTAGGAGGAAAATTATATAATAGTCTAAAGCTTGTCCTCGTATGTCATAAACTGTCCAATATAAAGCATCCATAAACTTTTCATCATTCAGATATTTCTCGCTCTGTGAGGCAATGAGACAGAGCCGATCCACACTTGATTCACAGTTGATCTCCATCCACGCGATCAGGTCAGTGTTCTCATTTCCTTGCCATAAAGGATTTTTATTTTGATATTCTAATAGACTGTGATATATATCACTATGGTTCTCAGATAAATATGCAAGTGATGGTTTTATGAATGGTGAATTAATTTTATAGCAAGAATATATTAGGCGATATAAAATAGGAATATATAAATATTTTTTAAAAGTATCCAATAGTTTTAAATCATGGAGATAAACCATGTGATATAGTGCGCCATGAATTGCTGATTCCATTGACTCGTTTGGCAATATATCTGTAAAGAGAGAATGAAATATTTCACCAATGGCATGAATCATTATGCGGAAAGTAATATTTTCATTAAAATAGATTGGGATGGTTTCAGATTTTTGAGCAACACTTATAAATTCTTTAACTGCCCATATATTTGTATCATTTACATCGCCCAGTTTATTTAGAAAAAATACGGAATATTCACAAAGTTTGTCAGATATAAATTTAAGAGAATTTTCTGACCACTTTTCAATTTTATTTAATAAATTATTTTCATGAAGTATTTTTTGGAATTCAGGAGACATTTTGAATTTTCCACTTTTTATCTTACCAGAAATATTTCTTTTTCTGTGTGAAGAAATAAATATACTTTGTAATTTGGGAAGCAAGAGTTTAAATATACATGATATTGATAGCAATTCATGGCTTAATTTTTCTCCATTATCGCCTAATTCCTATATATTTTCAGTTTCCAGTGTATTGAGAGCAGAAAATATAAGATCTGGAATGTTAGTCATCACACCATGTCTAGGAAGAAAAATGTTAGTATCACGTATATAAAACGTCATGTTAACTTCCCTGACTAATTCTGGTGGAAGGATAGTTTCAATGGGGATCACTCGACTTATGATTTGAATAAACCAATTAGTTAATCTACGGGGATCTAGAATAAGATTATTTTCTGTTGTAGATATATCTAGAAGAACCACTGGAAGACATCCCACAATACGTGTATCTTCTTCCTTTTGTTTGTGCTCCGTAAAAGTTGATTCCAAAGAAGTTAATGAATTTAATTTTAGTTTGAATAGGTCACTAATGTATTTACGATTGGCCCAAGTTATAATTACATCCCCTCCAGGAGTGTTGAGTATTTCTTTAATTGAAAGTGTACATGTTTTTTTATGGACATCATCTTCGTCTTTATACTGAAATGCGATTTGTGAACTAGGTGGAGAGGCTACAAAAACATTTGATGGTTTTTTATGCCAGTTAAAATTCATATCCATTTTTTTATGTAAAAAAAACTTAAAATTATGTTTAAAAAAATGTTAACATTCATAATAATTTTAATAGCATCAGGGAGTGTGGATAGTAATGAACTTGAAGTTATTATCAAACCTGGTGTTGTTTTTGCCCGCCAGTATAAAACATTGTTAGTAGATTCACAGGAAAGATTGTTCTATAGCTTCAACTTTACAATTTATGAAAACATTTTCAATCAATTTTTAACTCTTTTGAATAGCTGTAAGCAAAAATGTCCTTTTGAAACATTTAATGGAATTTATAAACTTATTCGAATTATTAATCGACAACAAGAACTTATAAAAAAATATAAATTTTTAAAAAATTCTGATACAATAATATCCAATGATCATTTTGTATGGAAATATCCACATAAAGAAATTATTTCTGAACAAATTATTTTTTTCAAGGAAACAATTGAAATGTTAAATTCAATTAACAAAACAGAATTAAATCGTAGAGAATTGTGCGTATATATCAGTTTTATACATAGTACCATAAATACAATTATATCAGACATTGAACACACAGAAGTAGAATTAGATTTAATGTATTCTACAGGAATACTCTCAAGATATATTTTCAATCGTTTACCATTTGAAAAGGACTTAATTCAGATTCGAAATCGAAAAAAATTGATCTTTAATGATTCATCAATTGATGATTTAATGTCAATTTATTATAAACTCTGCTGGGTGTCAGTATATTATACTGATAACAGGTTTATATTAGTAGTTTATTTTCCCATAGTTACCACCAATAATCCACCTAATCATGGGTTTTTGTATTCAGTAATACCAGTTTATACAAATGTTAACGAAAAATGGAGTGCATCTTTAGAAGTTGAAGATAACAAGTACTTAATGGTATTACAAATTGAAAGTGAATATTGGTATATGGTAATGTCAATGGAAAACTTTGATGTTATTAATAGTACCTTAGTCATCATTAGTTTTTCATATTTTAATTTAAATTCACACAAATCTCACAATTGTATTAGTGCTGCTTTTAATCAATCTGATGAGGCTATTTTAGAATTATGTAATTATAAATTAACACAAAAATTCAGTCCTATATTTATACCTATTGTACCTGGAATTTGGACTTATTCTATTAATATTATCTTAAAATTAAACATATTATGTGGTGGTAATATTAGTCATCGCTTATATCAACAACATATATTATATCCGGATGTTAGTTTATTAGAATTGAATAGGGCATGCTATGCCTTTTCAAATTTTTCAGAAACATCATCTGATGGATTAAGATTATTTTATAATTATAATACGGTATTTTCACATCTAAATAAGATACTAATAAATACACATCAATCTACTAATTTCCTGAAAAAATCATTGAGAACAATAATAATCCCAATACACACATGCATTTAATCGATGTGTATTATTTGTCAATAATAAATCAATATTTTATTATTTTATGTATATGCCTTATATCCATATTAATTATATATATAATTTTAACTATATGTTTAATTCATTATTGTTATAAACACTATTGTAATGCTACTACTACTACTACTACTACTACTACTACTACTACTACTACTACTACTACAACTCCAACTCCAGTTAACACTATGACTTTAACAACTAGTAGTAATACACAACCAGAATCCACCCCATTAATAATGTCATCCTTTTCATTACCCCCTAATCTTCCCCCCTATCCTCCTTTACCCCCTAATCTTCCCCCCTATCCTCCTCTACCCCCTCTCCCTCCTCCTTCTTCTTCTTTTTCTTCTTCTTTTTCTTCTTCACCTTCTTTTCATCCTCTGCCTTCAGCCACTATATATATGAATGAGAATTCTATTTATGATTCACCACGTGAACATTATATGACAATGAAAGGAAATAAATAAAATTGATTACTATTATTTATTTTCTTATAATAATTTACTTATTTATATGTACAATAATTATAGGAGGTGAGGCGATACAAAGAAAAAGAAAGTTATTTCACTATGGTATAACAAGACAAAAAAATATATCGTCATTAGAATGGTATATTGATCAGGCTGAAAGCGATGATGATGCATTAGATAATAATCCATTATTAATTTTATCAACATATGGACATCATCAGGATGACAATCATCATCAAGCCTGTAAAGTGTGGGAAGGTATGAAACTAAATCAGTGTTGTATATTTTTACCTTATCCTTTATATTCTAAAGAAGGTAATGAAATATTACCAGCTAGTGCCTCCTGGCAGAATGGATATTGGTTTGAAATATCTCCTACTAATCCCCTAAAAATACCTACAGTTCCAGTATGTTCAACCACATTAGGTAAATTAATATGGCAAGATTACAATTTCACATGTGAATGTACAACTCATGGATTATTTAGTGGAAAACATTGTGATCAATCCACGTCCAAACTTACTATAGATAATGGATGCAAAAAAGTTGGATGGATTCATGATCTGAATATTGTAGACATATCTAAATTTAATCCAGTCAAAGAAGGCATATGTGTAGAATGTTCTATTCCTGAAACAGTACCGAATATAGAAGGAATGGAACCTTCTTGTATCCATGTTCACCTTAATAATAATTCTTCCTCTCTAGACATATCCACCACCGCCACCACCACCACAACTACTAACGCTTTATATAGAACAAATGTTCCATCTGATACCAAGGCACCTTGCGTGTACGACGCGTTAAATGAAAATAATTACAATGAAATTAACAAATTTGTAGAAGGATATGGTTGCTCATGTGACTATTTCAGTGGTTACGTTGAGGTTTTAATTCCTTCATTAGTTGGCCTGTTTCGTGAAAAAAATTTGATTAGTAATGCCTGTGTGAAAATTGGTCATAACACAATGGACCCTCATCGAGTTGATTTGGCTTACTATACACTAGAGAATGGTGGCAAACCTTTACAAATGCACACTTACTATGAACTCGAACCCCTTTTCCAACCCCTGATGTCTAAAGCCAAATCAACATTAAAAAGTGATGTTGAATTTATTATAGATCAACCGGCAATAGCAAAGGTAAATACCTGTGATTGGATGAATCGTCACATTAAAGATGATCCACACCCAAAACTATGGCGTTTGAGACATGATGAACGAGGAGATGACTGGCCTGTTGTTCATAAGACAAAATTGATTAATCATTATAGGCGCCGGCAAGAAACTTATCCCCTATATATCTATCGATTAGCGGTTAGTCCTGGATATGAAGACAAGCATTTTTATGAGACGACTGACGATCGTCGACTATCTAATGCTATTTGGGGCCATCCAATTGTATTCAGCTTTTACTCAGAGAGTATTTGGCATGAACTTACTACCCTTAATCCCTTGGGAGTAACTGAGGGGTGGTATTTTGGTTTAACTATGCTCACTCAACCAGGTCATATAGTTCGACTAGATACACGTTACACACGATACACTAGGGGCCTCGTAGCCTGGTGGATAGCGCGCAGGACTCGTAATTCTGTGGCGCGGGTTCGATTCCCGCACGAGGCAGAAACAAATGGGCAAAGTTTCTTTCACCCTAAGTGCCCCTGTTACCTAGCAGTAAATAGGTACCTGGGAGTTAGTCAGCTGTCACGGGCTGCTTCCTGGGGTGTGTGTGTGTGTGTGGTGTGGAAAATAAAAAAAAAAAAAAAAAAAGTAGTTAGTAAACAATTGATTGACAGTTGAGAGGCGGGCCGAAAGAGCAAAGCTCAACCCCCGCAAAAACACAACTAGTAAACACGTGGACAATTTAGGAACCCAGGTGAGGTTGTACCTAATGTGGTTCCACCTGATTATCATGATTTAATTGACCCCCGGCAACCTATTGCTCATCCAGGTATATTATATATTACGTATGTGGTTAATACTTAATCTCTCTCTCTCTCTCTCGACTGGATTTGACCTTTAACACATTGATCTCCTTAGAGCCACATGCTGTGCATGGTCCAACACCCAGCCCCACTACCCCTCTTGACTACGATAACTGCGTCGCCAGGGAATCCCAAAAATTCCCCTGTGACTACTATACCCACAGGCCAGGGATTATAATATATCCCTGTGACTATAGATAGACTCACGTGCCAGGAAACATACCCCTGTGACTACGAATTAATAAAGTACATTGAAGAAATGGAAAGACAATCAGATGACAAACAGCCAACAATGCCACCTCCCCTTTCTATATATTTTAATGAAGTATTTCGACCTATAAACCAGGAAGAATCTAATAATAGTGATAGTAGCATAAGTAGTAGTATCAGTCTAAATGATGTTGATGTTAATAATCTTTTAGAAATCAATAACTTCAGTAGTAAGAGATTTAATAAGATTGTAAATAGCTACCTCATGTTTGAAGAGGATAATATAATTAAATTATATTTTGTAAATGTAATGAAAATGTTGGTTGATAATAGTAGTAATATTAATAACGTTATTTTAAAATATTTCATTTATGTTTTAAGTCTTTATTGTATTTCTATGTATTATTTTAACAATATTTATAACATTTTTAGTGTTACATCTTTAAAAGTAGTAACTAGAGATGATGTGAATTTTTTTAAAATGTTTCAAAACAAAAATATACAAACATTTAAGTATATTTGTAAGAGTCAAGATAAAATTAACATTCTGATAATTAATCCTATTCTGTCCCTCAACAAAAACATTTACAACTGTTTATGCCATTTAATGTTTATTGTAAAATTTAGAGGTCAATATATTAGCGACATGTACAACCAAATGTTGTTTACAATATCAACAAAAATAGTTGAAGGGGAAAATGGACTTTATTTTTTTCAAAATTTGGAGTGTGATAAATTTAATATCGAAAGATGGAATCCGGATAAACTATTTCAGTTATAATCAGCTTTATTATAAAGATTCCTGCCTATTCGGAGGAATTTCAGTATTATCTTCATTCCTTCTCTTTTGTGAAATAAATTGTGGACGGTGGCTAAATAATGGAACCTGATTACTTTTTACTCTAATTATTTGTGAATTAATATTTTCATTGTTTACTTCTGGGAAATAGACTATACCGTCATCATCAAGAAAAATTCCATTTTCTTTATCATATTTAAGATCTACAGTGAGTTCATTTTTATGCTTAATTTTAATTATTTTGTTTATATATATATATATATATGTCCATCTGTTTTAACCCGGTTTATAAATTCTTTAATGTTGGGATGTGTCATTTGATAATAACAATTTTCAAACTGTATATATATTAGAAACATATATACATAATTATAAAATAGTACCACACATTTTATCCAAATCACTTTGGTCAAAATTACTTTTTCCAAGACATAGAAAGTATGGTGCTAATTCAATCATACAAGGAGAACACACACTTAAATACTTACGATGATCACCCACAAAATTACTTGGTTTACGCCAATTAAACCGAAATGATATCTTGGCTGTACGATAATTACATAGAGTGCAGGATGTTGTTTGTAATTCTATTTTATTAGCCTGAGACATTAAAAAAACAAAACCTTTAAATGTATCATTTCTAAATGATGATACACTCAGTCCTGCAATTATCACATCGATTCCACAACCTTGACATACATGAACAAATTCAGTTAAATTTTCTGGATAAAACAAATGAGCATCGTCGATAAAAATAGTATCAAAGTGAAGAATATAGTCTTTATAATCTAAGTAAGTTTCACTCCGGATTGGGATTTCAGTCGGAATTATTGATCGACATTTTATTTGTTTTAATTGTAAACATCTAGGCAAAATCAAAACGGTTTTATTTTTATTTTCTCTGCAATGTGTTTGAGTAAGTTGCAAAAGTCGAGACGATTTTCCTGAGGCCATTAAACCAGTAATAACTGTCAAAGTGCCCTCTCGGTTTTCGTGTTTATTAAACAAACTGACAATAGTTTTGTATTTATCCAAAACCAATGACTCTCTATGGTGGTGGTCTTTAGAAATATTTTCAGGGGGGTTCTGTATTCCCCAAACCTCTTTTATTGATGTTTCATTGAATGAGTAATCCAAATAGGTATATGGAATTCGATTATAGGAAATGGGATGTTCCTTAATTATTTCATCCATGTGGCTAACATCAAAATCCAACAAAGTCTCATCAAACTTATATATAAGCAATGTTTTTCTAACATCTTTCAATGTAAGAGAACCTGTCAAAATAGAATTTAGTATTGATTCACTTAGATTACAAAGAAGTATAATATGGGCATTGCGAAATTCAGATTCCAAATGACCATATTCCTCATTCTCATGCTCCATTGGATCATATATCCAGCTAGGGGATACCGCATTTGCAGTTAGACGAATATCATACTTAAGTTGCACACAATTGGAACCCATACACAAACTGTAAATCTTAACTTGGGGTATGTCCAAAAAACATTTGTCAGCATAATAAATAATTTCTTTTCCTAGTCTGTCTATTAATTCAATTGGAGATGTAATAAGGGTGGATTTAGTATCATCTGCCATGATTATGAGATACCCCGGTCCGAGCTCAGTTCAGGACAGCTGGAATAATTATAACTTATAGTCTTAATAAATACCTTTTATATTATTTATCATATTAAAAAATCTTATGCTAAAACATGAATAGTTCTTCTAATAATCTAATAAATTTTAAAGTTGTTGGGAATGATATGATTACTAACCCTTTACAGTTTCCTATCAATTCTACTGATGACATTACAAAATTTTTAAATACTACGTTAATTCCGGGAAATTTACCCATTCTCACAGATAATGATACATTAAATTATGTTACCAAAGAAACTCTAGAATCTCTTATTAATTCTTTGACACAACTATTGATTAGTCTTCCTGTTTTCCCTGCCAGACCAGCTTTAGAGTGGACTAAAAATGTCGAGAATGATGTTATTTTAAATATAATTGACGATTACATTAAAAATTGTCAGCATCTAAATGAAGAAACTCATTTAAAAGAATCAACAAAGAGGGCTGAAGAAATCAGTAAATTATTTGATGAAAAACTAAAAAATCTTACAAATTCTGCACAAACAATCCCACCCATAATATATGCACAACCACCTCCACCACCACCAACCCAACTGCCCCTACATACACACTCTTCATTCCATTATTCACCCCATCAACAATTCCCTAGTTCTTATTATCAATGTCAGTGTCAATATACCCCCACTTCTCCTTACTGTTATTATCATTCCCATCCTCCTCTAACAAGTGTTGTTACCTCTTCTCCTCCTCCTCATCCTTCTCCTCCTCCCCCTCCCCCTCCCACTGTCAACCCCACCCATACTCATCAAAATCCTTATATACCACAATCTCCCAATACCCAATTACCATTCACCTCTCAGTCATCGCCACAGCAGCAAACATCCCAATCCTCCCCACCACCACAATCTTCCTAAAATGGCAGATGTATTGAAAAGACAAAAAATTAAACTTCCATTTATGGCCCATGATATGTATATATATGTTGAATATTCATTACATGAGACAAATGTAAATATCCCTGTAGATGATCAGGAAAGCATATTCTACATATCTAACAAGGGAGTTGGTATGAGTCTGCATAACAAGAAAACTGGAAATTATTGTCGAATTGTAAAACTTGCCATATATAATTCGAATGATAAAAAAATTATAGAAAAATGTTCCAACCAGTACTCTTCGCCAGGTTTTATTGCTGGTTATGAGGTGATTGAATGCCTATTGTTTGCTGCTAAAACCATTGCTACTGAACACAATGTTTTTTCCATAATTCAACGTCCAGTTTTCATTGTGTGTAATGAAAGATTAATTATTGATATTTTGCATTATATAATAACAAATCTAATGATTAACGATGTATGGTGTAATGAATGGAAATGTGTTCCTAAAGCTAAAGATAAAATCAAGATCATATTATGGACATTTACAAATTTATTTGATTGGATGGAAGCAAAACGTTTATTTAAAACTGCTATTGTTCATAATTCCCAATTAAAATACTCTCTCTCTCATACGACCAACCTATCCCAGTTAAATTTTTGTAAACTTCAAGATATTTTACCCAGTTACTATAAAAATGTAAGTCGCGAAAAGAGACATGCCCATATAATTAATCGGCATAGACAACCCATTGTAATAAAGCCTAGAATATATGTGAATTTCAATCCTCAGGATGAATTTGGAACAAATATTACTACTCAATACAATAATTGTCTTAAGGTTTTTAACAGGTAATAAATAATTACTTATTATTTAATTAATTTTATAGTTTTAGTTAAAACTTTTATGTGATTATTTGAATATAAATTTAATGATGATGGATTACTTTTCCCTAATGATTTATAATATCGGGCACTATGAACTGCTTCATATACAATTAATTTAAAAAGAAATAAATAGTCTTGGTATGTTACAGAATCCCCCCACTCCTGCCATATGATTGCTTCATTTTTAGTTGAACGACATCTTTTCATTTGATTAAAAATTGAAACAAGATTTGTTTCTTCATGTAAAATGGCGTTTTTTAAAATGTCATGTTTACTGATTGTCCAACAAGATATGAGACCTAAATTATAGTCACTTCCAAAAAATATAAAATACAATACTGTTAAACTAAATAGTTGTTGAGAATTTATATTTAATTTAACCATAATATGATTATAATTGTTTAATCCAATGTATGATTGTCCATTATATGGTGGGATAACCAACATAACACGATCATCCTCTCGAAGAATGTACATTGCTGATATATCAGAGTCATTACTTATAATTATGTAACGGGAATTTTTATTTAAAATTTTATTAATAAAACGAAATAGAGTTATTTCACCCTCATTTCGTTGATCAAAAGGTAATGATTCAGTTGATAATAGAAATATGATATTAGGATGTTGAATGTCCATTTTTTTTTGTTATCATTGCAATTGTACATTTTTCTAAGGATAATTTTTCATGGGGAGAAAGAATGGAAAAGGGGTCAGATTTTTGTTGATTGCTACGATTTTTTGTAAAGAGAGACTTTCCATCCATAACAAAGTGTATTATCATATTATTACAAGTTCTTCCCTTATTATTAGTATTAGTATTAGTATTAGTATTATGATCATCATCATCATCGGTGTTATTGTTACTTAGTAAATTCATGAGAATATCACAATAGGCACAAATTATATTACATACTTTTTGGGCTGTAGCATTGATATCAATTGTTCCAACTTGTTTCCCTTTTATGGTATGTGCATGGAAAAAAACTGAACCATCAATCCCAATATATTTTAAATGGCTAAGACCTGAAGGAAAGAATTTCTTTAAATATTGATTTAGCTCTTTGTCATTTTGAACAGTTAACATTATCTTGGTATTAGTTAAACATTTGTTGAAGAAATGAAGACCCATAATATTGTATAAAAAATAAGCTTTTGTAAGTTCTTATATAATAGTTGAGATAAAAATATATAAATTATATTTTTAAATTAATGCTTCATTTCCAGAATCATCGGGTGAATGAAATAATAACTACCTCCAGAAGAAACATGTGAAAATGGACAAATTAAAAAAAAAAAAACTTTGTTTTGAAGAAGTCTTCTAAAGAACAAAATCTAGAGCCCCGGAAAAGTGTAACCAACTTAAGAAGGACAGGAGGCCCCATTGAAGACCGACAGACGGCCCAAGAAGACGGGAAGAAGTCTTCTAAAGAACAAAATCTAGAGCCCCGGAAAAGTGTAACCAACTTAAGAAGGACAGGAGGCCCCATTGAAGACCGACAGACGGCCCAAGAAGACGGGAAGAAGTCTTCTAAAGAACAAAATCTAGAGCCCCAGAAAAGTGTAAACAACTTAAGAAGGACAGGAGGCCCCATTGAAGACCGACAGACGGCCCAAGAAGACGGGAAGAAGTCTTCTAAAGTACAAAATCTAGAGCCCCGGAAAAGTGTAACCAACTTAAGAAGGACAGGAGGCCCCATTGAAGACCGACAGACGGCCCAAGAAGACGGGAAGAAGTCTTCTAATGAACAAAATCTAGAGCCCCGGAAAAGTGTAACGAACTTAAGAAGGACAGGAGGCCCCATTGAAGACCGACAGACGGCCCAAGAAGACGGGAAGAAGTCTTCTAAAGAACAAAATCTAGAGCCCCGGAAAAGTGTAACCAACTTAAAAAGAACAGGAGGCCCCATTGAAGAAACGTCCCAAGAAGGTGGGAAGAAGCGAAAACGGACGTTTTCTAAAGAACAAAATCAAGAGGTAAATGAAGAAGCTAAACCAAATTCTGGAAATTTTATAGAAAAGATTAATCCCAAAAATATCCAAGTAAAAGAAAAATATATTGGGTGTTGTTGTTTACATGATAAAGTTATATCAAGACAATTTGCTATTGTAGACGGAAGAAATAATATCCTAAATAAGAGGTTGAATTTTATAAATGAAAGATTGGATATTGTTATGGAAAGTAATAGAGAACAAAACATTAAGAATATAAATACGTTATTGAATAATATAAATGAGAAATTGTATATTTTGGAAAGAGAGAAAAAAGAATTAAGATCCTAAATATTATATGGGATAATTAATTTATATGAAAAATTGGATATTTTGAAAGTCATAGAGATTTACATTATTAGATGGGTAGTAGTATATAGTATAAAAGAAGTATGTATATGAACCATTAACACAAAGAGGAGCTGAAGAATAAGTAACAAAAATGGTTGAAATATATGAAATAATACCTAATTCTGAAATAGATAATTTTACTTCTATGTTTCTTACACCAGAATTAAAGAATAGATTTATGAACAAATATTCTTCAATGATCAATTTTGATATGTGTATTAGATATATGGTATGGGAGTTATGTGCTACCCCACTTATTCCAACTTATGTCCAAAAAGAAATTGAAGATTTGTTGTTAACAAAAGCCATTAAAGAAAAATATATAAATAATACTGATTTAAAATTTATTCTTCGTATAAAAGACCAAACAATTGAAATGGATAAAAAAGTTTATATTAAGGTTGAGGAATTTACCCATTTTTTATGGAATAAAGTCAAAATTCAAATACATTTTGAAATGATAAGTTACCAACGACATCTATGCCAAGAAATTTATCAAAAGATGAGTAACGAACTAGATTATTTTTTCTTACACCCCAATATTATTGGTGCATATGAATTAAATAAATTATCACTTGTAGCATCTTTAGCTTACACACTACAGAATCTACATAAAATGTCTTGGCATGCATCCAGTTTTCAATTTATAAACGACCACAAAAAAGAGATTAAGTATTATCCTCAAATTGTAAATGGTATTAAACAAGAAATGTCTAATTCTTGGCTTTATATGAGTTTACTTAATGAGATGGTATATAAATGTAATCATAAATATAATGGTCAAATAAATGTTGTTTCCCTTAGAAATTTAGCCAAGTTCTCTAAAAAAAACACTTGCTAATTATACAGAAGAAAAAATAATTATTTTGAAAATAGTTAAAGATATTAAAAAACAAACAATGTCAGAGTGTTCATGGTTTTGTTTAGGGTTACTTGATTCATTATGTATGTAGTTAGTTATATGTTCTATTTTTAGCCCATTTTGTAATTGTTATAAATATAACATAATAAAATATATAGCTGTTTTATTTGTTATTTTGTTACCTAAAGATCAGAAATATAAAAAAAATATTAATAAAATAGAGAATGTTTATATGTCAAAAAGAAGTTAATTCCTTAAAAGAATGTGCTTTCAGTTATATGCCTTTTTCCTATGAAAGTTGGTCGTGGAGTATTAATAATTCCTCAGAGAATAATTCAAAATTTGATGAATATTATTACCTTCCACTACATGACAATAAAGGATTTTATCAAATTGTTACCATGTTTCTCAAATATTGTAGCCAAATATATAATTCACTCTCTAATGATAAAAACCATAATCATAATGAATATATAGCAGGAAGATGCCGACTACGCCAATTACCAGGACTCTTGCTCTTAGGTTATGATACTTTCCAAAGAAAGAAAGGATTAGTATCTTTCTCATTTTTCACCTGTGATTTGCCATGCACTTGGGTTATTCCAACCTCGATTTCTAATTTTTCTGAAATTGTTACCAATCCAGGTTGGATTGCAATTACAATGCTAAAACCTAAAATACCACCTGTTTTTAATTTACCCCACCCTATTAGTATCTTCAGTCTTGCTGACAGTGGTTTAGTAGTAGCTTATCATTGGTCATCTATTCTCTTTTTGCTCTTAGAACCCATATTGGTGATACCTTCTTCTCAGATTCAATCTAAAAATGTAAAGGGTAAGTGGGATCCACATCAATTAGTAAATAAAAGTAAAAAATATCTTAATGATAAAGAAGCAAGTTTAAAACTTTTCGGTTCTCATTATATCATTCAATATTTTCCCAAGTCTCATCTTAATGAAAATACATTTTCTATTGCAGTCTTTCACTCAAAGCATTTACCGATCAACCAAGAACTACAACACGATTCATTTCAACCCTCAGATTTTATGAAATCCCTCATTTGGGGTATTTCTCTTCTACAACTGAGTCAAGAAAGTCTGAAATAAATATTGGCAACAAGTTCTTATTCCTCTCTACCACATCCTCCTCCTCCTCCTTATTCAATCATAAAACTGCAAAGTAGTGATGGTGATATTTTTGAAGTAGAATATGATATTATCAGACAGAGTGGTGTTATAAAAACCATTTTAAATGATTTGAGTGATGATACCAATGATGAGGCTATTCCTCTTCCAAATGTAAACACTATTATTTAAAAAAAAATAATTGAATGGTGTGGTTACCATCACAATAATAATGATAGTTCTATAATGTCATTTTCAAAATGGGATTTTGATTTTTTTGAACAAGAAACATTGTTGCCAATAATTTTGGCAGCTGATTACTTAAATAATAAAGATCTAACTGACAAAGGAATCAAAATGTTTGCCAATATTATTAAAAAATTGACAGTAGAAGAAATCAGAGAAATATTTCATATAACTAACGATTTGACACCTGAAGAAGAAGAAGAAATTATTAAAGAAACTAACTGGTGTAAATTTATATAATTATAAGACCAGAAAGGATGTAAAGAATAATTACTGTGGAGTTCGTAAACCGTAGACTTTTTATAATGGTTAATGAAGGCAGAGGACATGACCTCTTGGGTGTTAGTAATAATTAGATGCTAGAAATTAGGTTTTGAAGATTTACTTTAAGGAGAAAATACAAGATTTGATAATAGCTGTTGATATGTATTAATTAGATCCATATTAAATGATTGTAGTAAGTAACAAAGAGTACACTGATGAGGAAACATTATCATTATAACATTACTTATATAGTCTGTTGATATGCATACTCCTTTTTCTTCTTAGAATTATTCTCTAAATATTCATTATATTTTTGAATACACCAATCATATGACATCAAATATACATAATATATTATCATTAACAAAACAAAAGAAGTTATTGAATAATGTAAGATAATAATAAAATATTCATCATTATTATCATTTATTACATTTTCACTAACTTCTACTGAGAATGTACTCTGTTCCGTTAACACCAAAGTGGTATTTTCGTAAATTACCATTTTTAATTACTTATTTGGAAAGACTAAGGAGACTCAGGGGTAGGTAGGAACTTGTGTTAATCTCCTTTCCCATACAACTCCTTTATATAGCTATCAAACAAATATATATCATTATTATTTTTTATTTATAGACAGGTACACTATTTTTCGGGTAATCATTATTTGTTTATGTTGTAATTTATGGAAAACAATTTGACACTTTTTTTTGGGGGGGGTTAAATGTATTATATATATATAGAGAGAGAAGCTATATCCTAACTTATTGTATATGATTTTGGTGCAGGGTGACGACCACTATCATTGTCCAAGATTAGAGGTAATCACACACAGGAGCCTAATGTAGAAAGATGTAACCAGAATGAAGCTAATATTGCCGAAGTTTCACTGAAAGGAGAGAGCGTGGAGAATAAGGCGGAGAGTTTAGCCAAGTATATTGTGTTTTCACTGATGGAGAAGACAAAGGCGACAACTAATGATAAAGTTGAAGAAACACTCCTCAGATGTATCAAGACGATGGTGCACAGTCACGAAAAACAATTTAAGGGAATATTTAAAAAATTGGACATTACTCATGACACTGGATATGTGACATTTGTTGGAGTTTTCAATGAACTATTTGAAGGTGAAAAGATGGCTATTACTTGGGGCAGGATAATTGCACTATATGCTATTGGTGGACAGATGGCTTTGTATTGCAAAGACAAAAATATGGAGGACTTGAGCGAAAAAATAGCAACATTTATGAGCAAATATGCCAGTGAAATAGTGGCACCAATTGTTTTGAGAGCTGGTGGATGGATAAAAATATGTGAAGAATTTCCAGCAGAAGAAGGTGATACGTTGCTGGTTTAGATATCATTGTCCCTGCAGGTGTATAAAGCCTCTCCCTCTCTCTCTCTCTCTCTGTCTCTCTCTCTCTCTCTGTCTCTCTCTCTGTCTCTCTCTCTCTCTCTCTCTCTCTCTCTCTCTCTCTCTCTCTCTCTCTCTCTCTCTCTCTCTCTCTCTCTCTCTCTCTCTCTCTCTCATTCTCTCTCTTTTTCCTCATCCACAATAACTTGAACTTCCCCAAAGTCAGATAGAAGAAAATTATAAAATTGAAAATTATTGGCTACATGGCCATGTATGGTATATAAGACAACCCTCAACCTTATATTCCTTATTTTAGTTCTCCACTGTGAAGGGAAGAGACCTCGCTTGGAGCTCGTATATATATACTATATATATATATATGTAAAATTGTAAAAAGTATTATTAAAACATATAGTTTTTCATTTCAACAGATATCATTAATCTTTATGGACACTCAGAGTTTCAGTGCTGGAACAGAAACTTTTCTACAAATGGGGGAACAGGAACCTCTAGTCATGGATGAGGTAAAAAAAAAAAAATAAAAAAAAAAATTAACTCTATATCATCATCTGAGACTCCTCATTACAAATTTTCATAAGATTGTGATTTGTCATAAGATTGTGATGTTTTATTTTTTTTGTCATCTTAGAAGGTAAATGTGGTACGATTTGATATGAGATTACAATTCGAGGGGGACAGCAAGGACCAACACTCCCGAGGCACAGAGCACCGGTGCAGGTGCAGTAGGCGCAGCAAAGACCAGCACTCCCGAGGCACAGAACATCGGCGTAGCAAAGACCAACACTCCCGAGGCACAGAGCGACAGCGCAGCAGGCGCAGCAAAGACCAACACTCCCGAGGCACAGAGCGACAACACTCCCGAGGCACAGAGCGACAACACTCCCGAGGCACAGAGCGACAGCGCAGCAGGCGCAGTAAAGACCAACACTCCCGAGGCATAGAGCGACAGCGCAGCAGACGCAGCAAAGACCAGCACTCCCGAGGCAGAGAATGGAGGCGCAGTAAAGACCAGCACTCCCGAGGCAGAGAATGGAGGCGCAGTAAAGACCAGCACTCCCGAGGCGGAGTAAAGACCAGCACTCCCGAGGCGGAGAATGGAGGCGGAGTAAAGACCAGCACTCCCGAGGCGGAGTAAAGACCAGCACTCCCGAGGCGGAGAATGGAGGCGCAGTAAAGACCAGCACTCCCGAGGCGGAGAATGGAGGCGCAGTAAAGACCAGCACTCCCGAGGCAAAGACCAGCACTCCCGAGGCAAAGACCAGCACTCTCGAGGTGGAGAATGGAGGCTCAGTAAAGACTGTCACCTCCTTGAGTTATCTCAGAGTAGCGGCGCTCCAAAGACCAACTTCAATCATGCTGCTCTTACACCACCACCTGTGCTGACCTGATGCTAGGAGAAAGAGGAAGGGTTGAATTGTACTTACCTCAGTACACGCATGAGGTTTCAGCAGGTGAACACCTTTGTGTTGTAGTTCTGAAAAAATTTTAAAAATAATATAATCACGTGATACAACTCCTTTTGAATTTTAATTTATTCCTAGATATTATTTTCACTCTTAAGGTTTTCTTTATAGTTAAAAATGAATAATAATAAAATAATAATAATGGCCTATGTCTCAATGGCCTATTTCCCATCAAAAGGAGGAATTTACAGTCCCAGTGAAAATGAAGAATCTAATAATAAAATTAGAAAAAACAAAACAGCTGCAACAACAGCAACAGAATCTAAACCAACACCAACACCAAGAACAACTAGTGAAAGAAAAAGTGAACAAAATCGAAGAAAATCTCAACAACAACAACAACAACGACGATACCGCATACCATTTGTCAAAACAGCAGGTGGACTCTTACCCTCTAGTGACGCATATCGTGTAAACCGAGATGGTCACATTAAAAATGAGAAAAATCACTTTAATAGGGATGTTTATATTGATGATTATGATTTAGAGGAAAGAACGCGAATAGCTAGAGTTGAAAGACGTTTACAGTATATTGAGGAGTGTTTAGGTAAGAGTAACATCATTAAAGCTACACCAATAACAGCTTTAATTTATACACATGAAAGTGCTCAATTTATTATAAATAAAGTTTATCATAACTGGATTAGATTTATGGGACATGTGGCTCAGCAACTTATGTCTAGAACAATTGAAAATTTGTTTGGAGCTGCTGATCAATATTTGTTTGAGGGTTGGTTTGAAATTCAAAAAAATTTAAGATCACCCCCACTAAATTATCATTTTATCGACTATAAGGAAAATGTATTAGAAGTAAATAAGGAAATTTTGAATTTGGCGTTAGAAGGTGATAGAGATCAAAATGGTAAACTCCTCTATCCTCAAGATTGTGAGTATATTAATCTTTATTTGGACAATACTACTAATAATGTGTATATTTTTTATTCAATAAATGAATTAATAAACATATATAAAACAAAAACAGATGATGATAAAAATTATATAAACAAGGATAATGATCGGTCTCTTGTAAGTGGCCTAGATGCTTATAGTTTGGTTATGCCTGGAGCTGATAAACGATATAAGGTGTTAGGTTCCCATCGTATTTTATATAATACATTTGTAAATATGTCTAATGGAGAAATGTTCAACACTAGTCTAAATGGAATGGGAATGTCAGCTCTTAACGTCTGTGTTATTATTGTTCATGCCATGATTCATTTAAAATGTTTACTTGATAAAAATATACTTACCACTGAGAAAATGCGACACTCTAACAAACATTTCATTGAAGAAGTAATAAAACATGTTCCTTCCACATTATTCGGGCATCCCATGTTACCAATTGTTACCTTCAAAGACCAATAAAAAAACAATTTAATAACAATTTAATTAATTTTTAAAAAATAAGAAAACAATGTCGTGGAATATGACTACAAAGCCACTTTTATCATATTTTCCTTCTGATATAACTAGTGATACTAATGTAATTATTACAACTAGTGACACTACGTCAACAATAACAACAACAACAACAACTACATCCACTGCAACATCTACAATTACTACTGATATATTGTCACCAATAAACAATGATGACAATAATAATAATAATAATGATGATGATAATATTAATAATTATTTTAACAGTAAACAAATGTTAGATACTGAAGATTTTAATCAAGATATGTTTTTTTATAAATATGTAAGATATCTTAACGAGGAAAAAAGAGCACCAGCTCTTCTTGTATTGATTTCGATAATACATTAGCCATATATGATGAACAACAACATTTACAACTGAATTTGTCAGATAGTTTTCCCTCAGTATATACACGGCCATTTTTATATGAGATGTTAGATTATATGAAAGCCACCAACAAACACAATATTCTTATTTTATGGACAGCAGGAAAACGATCATATATTCAAAATGTTTTAACTTTATTGAACATGTGTCAATATTTTACACATATTTTAACGTATTATGACTGTGTTTTATCTAAAAATAAATATGGTGTTAGTAAGTCATATAAATATATTGTCAATAAATACCCTAAATATTCAGATATGAGAGCCATACTGATAGATAACTGGGCTGTTTATAATGCTTTGGGAAGGAAAAGAAAGAGTTATAAGACAAATTATGATGATGGAATAGTCAAACAGCAATACAGTCGACTGATATCTATCAAACCTTATACCATATATGACGTGGTGAAAGAATTTGGGGCTTTCAATATACCCCCTCATCAAATAAATGATATTGATATGTTCATTCGTTCTAAAGGCTTAAACGGCAAAACCAATAATAATTATAATAATAATAATGTAACAGATTCATCCACACCAGGAAAATTAGACCAGTACCCATCATATGGGGACACAGCTATCTTATCCTTAATATGTTTCTGTGAAAGAGAAATCTTTGGGATAGTAGCAACTCCGACTATACAAAACAAAAGAAGTATAAACAGTGACTACTATATTATTATGCTTGAAAACGATCAGTTATCATTGATAAATAGAAACAAGGTAGAAAATAGTAATATGATCAGAAGTAGACAATGCCGTCCCCTTATATGGATACAAATTTCAACTTAATGATGGTAGTACTATTAATATCTATTTTATATTTCTATAAGTTTGATTAAGTAGGTACTCGTGGGATTATGCCTGAAAGCTTCTAAGGCAGAATCCCGGCTGGAGAAGCAACAATATGGTGTTCAGCTGACATTGGAATGGTCAAAGAGCGATTGGTTTGTAACCCTAGGACTCAATGATCGTTGGTCATCTTGTGTTAATTCATCATCATCATCATTCATTCCATACGTTTTTATTTCGCATATGATTTTTTCTATTAATTCAAGTTGGTTATTTAACATTAATTCTTGTTCATGTATAGTGTCAATAGTTGAAAGGTTAACCCTTTTCCATAATTCATTTTTACTTTCCTCTGTTTTTCTGTAAATTTCTTCAATGTTGTTTTTATAAATTTCTTGAGAGTTTTTTAGTTGCCATTGATAATGTTCATGTAACTGTTGTATACAAAATTTATTATTGTTTTCCAATTGGTTTACATTATTTTGAAATGTGTTTTGAGTTTCATTTATTTTTGAATTAGAGATTGTATTCATATTTACACAACTTTTTATGAGTTCATTCATGCGTTTGCATAACAGAAAACAAAGGTAAATCAATTGAGTGTAGATTGAAAATGGTGTATAAAGATGACTACGTTCAAGGGCAAATAGAAACTGTTCAAATAATTTATATACACCAAAAATTCTGTCCATGAGATTGGGTTCATCCATATTTTCGTTTTCAAGTTCATTGATTGCACAATGTATAAGGTTGGTTAGTAGATCGTTAATGAGGGATGAACCTACTATTTGGTCAAAATTATCGGTATTTTTAAAGAATTCATTTAATTTTTGAAGATTTTCTTTCGGTTTAAATTCTTTTATATCATTTTTCTTATCTTCTTGTAATGCTAATTTGAACAGCGTTGAACATATTATCAAAGGAAATGGGTTTAGTCTCTCTGGACTATTTTCATTTTCGGGTATAATTTTAATTTCATTTACAAAGAGTGTTTTTAGAATAGATTTTTCAAAGTCTAAATAAATTTGAAAAGCTTTTTTATATTTTTTATTTTTAAGGGCATCATTAAGATTAATAATATCCAAGGTTGATTTTGAAGTCATTTTTTTTATTTTATTTTACTTTGTTAATTTGGTTGTTTTATGGACTCAATAAACTCGTTGTGATCTTTCATTTCAGCCAAAAAATTTATATTATGGGTAATATTCCCTAGAGAATTTTTAGAAATGAAGTTTGTGCCAGTATCTCGAGCTAATATATTTGGTAAAAATGTTGCCATATTCTTTAAAACTAATTTTTCATTACTGCATATATTTGTAAGGGAAATGAATCCTATATGAGATGAATAAGCAGTATTAGGAAAGGTGGTTTCTAATATCCTAATCATACATTCTCCATTGGATTCGTCAGTGGAAATATCAATATTTGAATTTTTTTCCGGTTTCAAGTTAATATCTAATATTTTACTAGGGTACATTCCCATTGCAATATCGAGAATGGAAACATCATTAATGTTATTTACCACATCCACATTTAGATCATCATTAAATGTATTGAAATACCGTTTTAAATTATCAGTATTTGAAGTTAAATGACTTTGATACGTTTTAACCATAGGTTTTTCAGTATTAATATGAGACAGATAAGAAAATTTGGTCTCATGTATAAAAGAAGGGGGATGAATATCTATAGGTCTAACAGGATTTTTGAGCTGTTGTAATACATTGGGTGAACTGGTATTGGTTTGGGTGGATATTTTAGGTTTAAGAGCTCGTTTTAACTGTATACATTCAGTGGATTGATTTTTGGTAGTAGTTGTAGTAAAAATAGCTCTTCCTTGTCTGTTAACAATAAGAATGTTATGCATAGTGAAGATACATCGACCATTGAGAGGCGGTAATTCTTTAAGATCATCGAGGGAGTCAGAAAGAGCAATTGTTATAGCTATATAATCATGAGTCCTATGTGTCGATAATGGTTCACAGTATGACAATCGATTATTTCTTATTTGTAAGAGCCGTTGCTGAGATTTAATTAACTGAGCATAATAAATACTCATTATATTGTTAATATCAAAGATTTTTAAATCCACTGAATTAAAATCATCATTTTTTATAACTTTAATAAATTGTGAAGAAGGAGGAGCGCTTATTCCCTTTTCATTGTCATTCCATTGTTCGTTTTTTAATGGACGTTTATAGTAACCGTTTTCCAAAGGATATGGGAGACTTTCTACAAATTTTGTATAAATTTTAGTTAAATCGTCAACATTTATTTCATTTATTTCGTCTATTATTTCTTTAGTGTTAACCCAAACAATTTTAATATTTTGATCTATGAGATTTGATGGCATAGCTAAAATTTGTAACAAAATGTTGGGATTGGGTTAGATAACATTACCAGGGAAGAAAGATATGTTCTGTGTTTGTTTAATTTGGGGATAAATTTTGTAATTAATACCGAAACTAGATAGAGCATGCCAGAAATATCCTAAATTATAGGTGTGTATTCCAATGTTATTATGACACATTTCATTATAATGAAAATCATTTAAAGTTTCCCGAAAGATTAAACCCATTTTCACATACAGACATGGTTGGCATATGGCAGATAAACTTATATAGGTATTGGATTTGGATAATTTTTCTTGGGCTTTCATATAGAGTTGTTCAAGTTGAAGTAAATAATAATCTTTATCTTCTGTTTTTACATTAGGTAAAATTGCATGTTTACAAATACATTGAGTACCTATCATATTTATTTGTTCTCTAATCATCGTTCTAATTAAATTATGTTGGGGTGAATCATCATTAATGGGATTTTTTATTGAAAGTGATGATGTCGGTGATTGAGGTAAAGATGAAGACATTTATTTACCTTTTTATTTTAGTTTATAATAAAAAATATATGAAAATATGAGTAGTCCTGTAGGGATTCCAAATAGAACCAATCCTGTACAATCACCAAACCCACCATCAAACCCACCACCAACACCACCAGCACAAAACCAACAAACAAACACCATAACACAACAATCAGTAGTTGGTCTAACTCCGAATTCATCTATAACATCAATAATGGCCAATCCAAAAGTTAATCCAGAAATATCTGAAGTTCTTTCCAAAATTCAAGATATGACTAGATATATCAGTGACCCTAACCAACGTGCTTCTTTCATAAAAGCTTTGGGTCAACAGTTAAATATGATAGGTAATTCTTCTAAATGTGTTTGTATTCACGCTCTATTTCCTGACCTAAAATATGAAGAAAAAGATTATCATTTACAACAAATTGAAGATTTGTATAGAAAAGCATGGGAAAAACCAGTACATAATATTTATAAAAGTTTGTCTGCTATATGTCCACCCTGTTTATATCTAAAAATGGGTTTGTTATCAACAGACGCGGTGAAAGATTTTAAAGACTCATTTTGTTCCAACAAAACTGGGCCTCATAAAACTTATAATTTAGGACCAATGGCTCATGTCTTAACAAGTTATAATGTTAATCAAAAAGTCTATCCTAACATGCAAAATGCTATGAATATATCTTTTCATCCAGGTAATATTCTAATCCCTGATTCAAAAATCTTTTTACAGATGTTAGCTATGCCATCAAATCTCATAGATCAGGGGGTTAAAGTAATTTGGGTTGATACAGAGGAAACTGTTCCTTGCAATAATAATAACATTAAAGACCAATTGGAATGTTATGAAAAGTTTATGAACGCTCTCCCTGCTTCTCTTGATAATGGTTATTACAAAAGTGAGCCTATACCAACTGAGAAGAATAAATTAATAACTTTTCCACCTCATAAATTTGTTAAAGCAGCTAAAGGTGAAGAAAATTTAGTTTTACTAAAAATTTTTGATGTAAATTCAGTTTTAAACATATATTATTCTCAACTAATTCAATCACAGCGACGTTTACAAGTGAAAACTATAACAGATAATGATGGAAGTAGATTATATTTGAATCGAACCAATTTTGCTTGTTATGAACCCTTGTCCACACATCGAATACATGATTTTCTAGCCATAGCGGTTGCCCTCTCGAATAATCCGGAAGATCTTAAAAAATACCCTCCACTCAATAATGAGTGTATCACTACTCCACATAATATTCTCATCCGTAAATAATAAAGGGAAGGCCGTGTTTACTGACAGTACTGAACCTAAATCAACTACAGCCTGTGAAAAATTGAAACGAGGACTTAAAGATGGTACTAAATATCCACCTCATAAACGATTTGTAAATACAGCACATACCATGACACCTAATACAAATCTCAAACCTGGAGATCCTATTAAACCAGACAGTTTTCCTGACTTAAATACTACCACTTCTCCTGATCTCGCTGATATTGCTATGGAGAAACATATTAATGATTCGGAAATGTTTCGTAAGAATTTAAAAGCAAATATAGACAATTTGAAAAATTACTTTTCAGAGTTTAATGATGACCTGAATAAACCTGTTGATATAAATAATGTTAATTATTCTATTTTTGATATTGCCATTGGAATGTCTCCCTCAAAAATACTCGATATCAATCATAATCTTGCAGGTGAAAAACCCAATGGTATAGATATATTTTCAGACTATCCCGAAAATGGCACAAATATTCTTGAAATAGCATCGCCTAATGTAGTATATTCAGATCAAATCGGTTTTGTTACTCTCAAGAGCCTATGTTCTAATGAGATGTTAGTATTAAAAAATACCATTGCCCATTTGCAAAATATTATGAATCGCAGTGTTGGGGTATTTAGGAAATTTGAAGTAACACCGGGAAACAACATTACAAATCTTCAACCTAATTATTTAGTACAAATACAAGATCCTTCTGAATATCTTCAAGTTGTTGATAAAACTATAAAAGCAGATACATCCATCCCCAACTTCCAAATAGAACCTCCTAATGATGTACATCATATACCACAAGATTTGTGCGATTCAATGTCATTTAATCAGTATGTAAATTTGTATACCCCACCTAAAACACAAGGATGTATATGGTAATTTATATTATAATTAAAACTTTTCAATTATATAAATAATTTAATGTAATGTTTACCAATAAACGGTCTATATGGCAATTACCCAAAATACTTAGTTGTTGTTTTTTATTTTTTATGAATTACCCTCTAATATTTTTTTTGTTTTGGTTATTATAAAAAAAATGAACATTTATATATTTGTTGTTGGTATATGTTTACTAATTATTTTATTTTTAATGTGGATGAGAATCCAATCCACAAACAGCGACACCATCTCTCCACAATCAGAAGATGTCAGTGCCACCCTCCCAACAGCACGTGCCACTGTCACCACCTCCACCAGCACTCCAGCTTCTAACGACAGCGGTGCCACTGTCACCACCTCCACCAGCACTCCAGCTGCTAACGACAGCGGTGCCACTGTCACCACCTCCACCTCCATCAGCACTCCAGCTGCTAACGACAGCGGTGCCACTGTCACCACCTCCACCAGCACTCCAGCTGCTAACGACAGCAGTGCCACTGTCACCACCTCCACCTCCACCAGCACTCCAGCTGCTAACGACAGCGGTGCCACTGTCACCACCTCCACCTCCATCAGCACTCCAGCTGCTAACGACAGCGGTGCCACTGTCACCACCTCCACCAGCACTCCAGCTGCTAACGACAGCAGTGCCACTGTCACCACCTCCACCAGCACTCCAGCTTCTAACGCATAATTGATATTCCCACAGTTTTTTTAATAAATGGCTAAGAATTATTGAACATTGAGAGGTTTCGTTTAGCATATTATAAAAAAAAAATAATAGACATATGTTACATCTAGCAGCCAGAAAGCCACACCTGGACCACTATGCTAGGCCCGACCTGCCCAACGAGGCAAGTTCCCCTGAATCTATATATTTTTCCAATTTTCCTCTATGAAGTGATAAATCTGTCCATTTCACCATACACATTAATTAGGTTAGGTTACGATAGGTTAGGGGCTAGGTTAGGTTCGGTCATATATCTATGTTAGTTTTAACTCAAATTTCCAATAATCAACCCATACATAATGAAATGGACAGATTCATCACTTGACAAGAAAAAAAATTTGAAAAAATATAAATTCATGAAAACTCGGTCCATCAGGCAAATCGGGCCTTGCACAGCAGGCCAAATACAATGTTCTGGCAACCAGGCACGACATATATATATATATATATATATATATATATATATATATATATATATATATATATATATGTCGTACCTAGTAGCCAGAACGTACTTCTCAGCCTACTATTCAAGGCCCGATTTGCCTAATAAGCCAAGTTTTCCTGAATGAATATGTTTTCTCTATTTTTTTTCTTATGAAATGATAAAGCTACCCATTTCATTACATATGAGGTAAAAAAATTTGTATAGGAGTTAAAATTAACGTAGATATATGACCTAACCTAACCAACCCTACCTAACCTAACCTAACCTATCTTTATATGTTAGGTTAGGTTAGGTAGCTGAAAAAGTTAGGTTAGGTTAGGTTAGGTAGGTTAGGTGGTCGAAAAATCCTTAATTCATGAAAACTTGGCTTATTAGGCAAATTGGGCCTTGCATAGTAGGCTGAGAAGTGCGTTCTGGCTACTAGGTACGACATATGTATATATATATATATATATATATATATATATATATATATATATATATATATATATATATATATATATATATATATATATATTTATTTTGGTGGTTGTTATTGTTTTTTGTAATAGGTTTAAATGGGTTTCGGGAGACCTACCCGTTGTTTGTTTCTTCCTCTGTATGTGTCGTTTTACCCACTCACTTAGGATCCATTATTGAGAATAAGGATTTGATGAATATCTCTTTAGTAACTTGTAACTTACATTCGAATTACCATTCTCCCAGAGTTTTTATTATTATTATTATTATTATTATTATTATTATTATATTAGGCATACCACCACCTTCAATTAATAAATGTACAGTTAGATCTTAGAAATTGTAAACATTATAGAATATGAATTTTATATATATAAAATTTAATATATTTCTTTTTACAACACACACACACACCCACATACACACACACACACACACACACACTGTAGGTTTTTATGATTATAATAAAAAAATTTATGTAATTTTATGATCATTATTGATTACACTTGTATAAAAAAAAATAAAGCAAGCACCTGTTTCTATGACTTGGTAAATGTCATACATTACAACAATTTTTTTTTAATACTTTATTAAATTTACTGTGCTTCAAAATTCATTTGGTCTCTTTCTTCATGGTTTATAATTTTATATGTATTAATCGTTGTAAAAATCACGAGAATTACTGCAATTAGCCCAGCTATGGCATGATGTGACCCCATAACATATTTCATGTGATCATCAGATTTAACTGAATCCATAAATGGTATTTTATCATATACATTCATAACAGATGTTATTGTAATAAACAAACATAAGATAACTAATATAATAAGTATAAAATATGTGAATATTTTATTACCGAACATATCTTTTTTTGTTCTTTTTTATATAGGAGAAAAATAATAAAATGACTATGAAATTTAATTATAATTTAATAATTTAATAGATGTATAAGCTGTTTAGCTGGAGGAACGATTTTTTGGGCATAAGAAACAATTGATTTATATTGATATTGATGGTAAGTTAAGATAAATGTAATTAATAAAAGAGCCATAATAGCAATTACTAATGACATTAATGATTTGGAAATATTTGTTCCCAAAAGATAAAAGGTGGCTAATAAACCAACCAAAAAAGACAGATACATAATAGAAAGGGGCCAATTTGTTTTTTTCTTAACGACATTCATTTTTTCCTGTGATATTTCCTTATTATCATGTGTCTCATTAATTGCGGGAGTTGTTAATGTGGTTGGTATTGGATTCCAATAAGATTCTTCATGTACTCTGTTAGCTATTCTCAAATCCATAACATGAGGTTGAGGTAGTAACTGAGGAAGTTGTTGATGATTCTCGCCTGAAGCCATTGTTGTTGTTGTTGAAAGATGAGGATGTGCCATTTTATTTAACGATTTTCTTTTATTTTTTTAATTATAGTTTTAATTAATGTTTCACTATTGAAGGGTATTAGTGTTTTGAGTCGATGGCTGTTTATATGTATTAGGGCTTCTTCAAGTGGGAAATAACAGGCAATTTTTTCTTCATCTAAGCGATGACTGAAAGGAAAACAATGCATATAATTCTTAATTGCACGGTTGTTGGTCTTCTTATCATTTAGGTTGAAAATACATCCTAAAGTTCCAAGTATCCAATTTAAACATCGAGACCGAGAGTGCGTAAATTGAATTAAATTATTTGCATTTTCAGTTTCAATTAAAATACTATAATCACACTGATAGGTTTTACCATTCAGTGCTATCCATTCCTCTGATATCATTGGTAAATTATATTGGTTATTATGAATCATCCCCAATTTAATTCTTTTAATAATTGGTATAAAATCTAAATGAAAACAATGTGTTTCTTCCATAAACTCTCTAATTTGGGTAATTATTGGAATCTTTTGATCAATTTTGTCAGGTTGACCACGAGGAAGTGTATACTCCCCCTCTATTGTATTTCCATTACCAAACATATGTTGATATAAATTAACATATTCGGCTTGACTCATGGGGGACGAATTTTCAAAAATAATAACATTTTTCGTTTTATCATTCCATTTATATCGATAACTTTTATTATTAAGATACGAAATATAAAAGTATGATGGAGAATGTAACATTAGGATTTTACATTTTTTTAATATAACTTTTTCGTCTGTGCTAAAACATTGACTGGCATCTACATATAAAAGCCCTAAAGATTTTTTAGTTTTATTATCATAATTTAATTGGTTTGGTTTTAAATTTATAGTGGGAGGAAGATGTGCATTTTTGTAATAAAAATCAGTTTCTTTACAATACTGAGATGACATACTGACTATTTTGTATCTAAAAATGAATGGTGTTTATATAATAATTTATATATTTTTTGTATTCTAACGGAACATGGATTATATTCAGTAATGTGTAGTAGGGAGTGGTGGTGGTGGTGGTGTGGTAAGGTTGTTGGGGTGGTGGTGAGATTAGGGTGTGTATATTGTGGGTGTGGGTGATTATAAAAGTTGTGGTGGGGTTGTTGTGTTGGTGGGGTTTGGGGAGGGTGGTGGTGGTGGCAGTGTTTGGGTTGTTGTGTTGGTTGGGTTTTGGGAGGGTGGTGGTGGCAGTGTTTGGGTTGTTGTGTTGGTTGGGTTTTGGGAGGGTGGTGGTGGCAGAGTTTGGGTTGTTGTGTTGGTTGGGTTTTGGGAGGGTGGTGGTGGCAGTGTTTGGGTTGTTGTGTTGGTAGGGTTTTGGGAGGGTGGTGGTGGTGGTGGTGGTGGTGGCAGTGTTTGGGTTGTTGTGTTGGTTGGGTTTTGGGAGGGTGGTGGTGGTGGTGGTGGTGGTGGTGGCAGTGTTTGGGTTATTGTTTGGGTTGTTGTGGGGGTTGTTGTGTTGGTGGGGTTTGGGTTATTGTTTGGGTTGTTGTGGGGGTTGTTGTGTTGGTGGGGTTTGGGTAGGGTGATGGTGGGGGTGTTGTTTGGGTTGTTGTGGGGGCTGTTGTGTTGGTGGGGGTTGGGTAGGGTGATGGTGGGGGTGTTGTTTGGGTTGTGGTAGTTTCCATATCTTTTATTATTTGAGGAAAATTTTTTACCAAATTTTTCCCAAATTGTTTTTCCTGACATTTATACCGAAATAAAATATATGAAAACAATACTACAAATTCTTTTTTTTTCTATAGTTTCTTTTACAATACTATGTATAATATCTCGAGGTATATTATCATGGTAAATGGTTTGGCATATGGTATCCATTCCTTCAATTAAAGATTGAATGAGATTTTTTTTATCATTTACAGATACCTCTCGAAATTTTCGTATTGTAATCTCAATCTTGTTCGAGGATAAATCCATGAAACTTTTCAGAAAGCTACATTCCGGATTCCATTGAATATGAAGAAGTAGAGGCTTGTCAGAAATGTCAAAATTCCATAGCCCAAGATTACAAAAAGCACATTTCACATGATCACTAAGACCTGTATAAAAGAATCCAGCTGAACTTAGATCTTCTGAGTTTGGTAATGTAAGTGGCCATGTGCTAAAACTTTCCAGGCGATTTTTACAATCTTCATATGTTCGATCGACACTGGGACAATGAGGTGACAATGAGAGGACTAAATTGGATTGCAGAATAACTTCACATAACTCTAAAGGGACATTACCAACGGGTTTTCCCATGATAAATGGACAATAAGGAACTCTTTGTCTATGTTTATTATGTGGAATATCGTTTATTTGCCAGTTCTTGATAACTGTATTGCAGAAAATACATGCACATGCATCGTTTCTTTTAAGATAAAAAAATCCATCCCTAGCTAAATTTAGAGGGGAAATCCATGGGAATTTCCAATTGTTAAATGTGTCTAGACGTGCACTTTCAAACTTCAAAAAAAAAATGTTGTTAAACATTCTGATAGGTGTTTTAATTTGTGAAATAAATGTACAATTATGTTCTGGATATACAATTGCATTACTATTTATATTGAATGTAAGTGACAAATGACACTTTATACATTTCCATAGATTTTCTTGTTTGTTATAATAAAACCCATTTCGTTTTAAAATGTTTAAATTTATTTTGAAATTTAAACCTTCTAATGTTTTCATGCTATGTTGTCCACTCATTTTGGTATGTAATTAATGAATGGTAAATTTATTAAATCCGTCTGACCATATTATATATTTACTAGGCATAGCATTATATATATATATTTTTTTTTTATTTATATTTCGAGATTCTTCAGGTTTACAGTAAAGGCTTCAAACTCTTCTTTTCAATTCAAATTCCATTATCATCACTAGTGTTCTAGGCGATTTGTAAAAAAAAAAACTTGGTGGTTATATAATAAACATATTGAAATAAAATTAAAATAGTGATAGGATGATATCAAAGCAAAAGAAAAACGAAGAATTTTGCAGCAAACATGAATTTGAGCTAAAGATAAGCCAAATGTTGGAAAAAGGCGGGCCTGGGAGTCGGAAAATTTTCACTCGAGAAAAATTAGCACAATACATTGAGGAAGTCAAAAATGCTAAATTGAAACTGAATTGGAAATCTTCTCATGAATATGATCTATTGTCTCGATATGAAGTCAAAAATCTATTTGGGGATGACGTCCTAGTAACCATCGACGAAACTGAACGAAGAATGAAGCGGGGGACCAAGCGTAAACTGACCAGTGACAATCGTCATTCTACTACGACTGTAACAACAACAACCACAACAACAGGAACAACAACAGCTGATCCTGGCCGGATGTGTCGTCGTTTCATACATCAAGGGCAATTGTATGATACGATTTATGATGCACACAGAGCAGTTTGTCACGGAGGAGAAAAAAGAACTTATTTTGAAGCAAGTAAAACTATCGTTAACGTCACTCAACAATCGGTGAAACTCTTTATTTCACTCTGCCACATATGCAATTTGAAACGACTTCCTCGACGAAAAAAGGGGGTAATACGGCCCATTGTATCGGCCAGTTTTGCGGAGCGGGGACAAATGGACTTAATAAATATGCAAAAAGAAGGAGGATGTGTGTATAAATATATTTTACATTATCAGGATCATTTAACAAAGTTTTCGGTTTTACGAGCTCTTCGCAGTAAACGGGCGATTGAAGTGGCACGCCACTTACTCGATATATTTGCTCTCTTGGGAACCCCACGAATTCTGCAGAGCGATAACGGCCGTGAATTTGTGGCAGACGTCATTCAAGAGCTAAAAAACGAAATGTGGCCCAACATGCTCCTCATTAATAGCAAACCTCGTCATCCACAGAGCCAAGGGAGCATTGAATGTACAAAAGAAAATGTAATCAAAATGCTTGGCAGTTGGATGTGTGAAAATCAAACGCGAGATTGGTCAGCTGGACTTCCCTTTGTGCAATTCACCAAAAACACAGCATATTCACGTGGAATTAGCGTATCGCCTTACAAGGCAGTTTTTGGTATAGAACCACCAATATATATGAATAATAATACACCTTCAATAATAAAGATGATGCAATTGAAATTAAGAGAAAAATAGAGGTGATGAGTTAATAGTACATTATTTCCTCAAATTTATTTATGTTAGTTAAAATGCACGTGCTAAATATCAAGGTTCATTATTAATTTATTTTTGTTTTTGTTTTTGTTTTTGTTTTAGGATACGAGAAGTTTGACTGAACTGAAAGTTGGTTGGGAATGAAAAAGACTAAATGAAACTAGTACTAGTGTCCCCCCCCCCCCCCAAAAAAAAAAAAAGATATGAAAAATATACCTCATAAACACAAAATGGTTCTGGATGGGTTCTACTGAAGATGGATGGGTACCCAGCATCATCACAATTGAAATTCATAATGCAAATATTGGATATAGGTTCGATGATAACTAAATTGTTTGTTGACCTAGTTTCCAACATTGACCATCATATATAGTAATCAACTCAAAAGTGGCATGGACGAGGGGAATCCGACTGTCTAATTAAAACAAAGCAAAGCAATGCGATGGTCAGAGATAGATGTTGATGTAATGTGATTTCTGCCCAGTGCTCTGAATGTCAAAGTGAAGAAATTCAAAGAAGCGCGGGTAAACGGCGTGAGTCATATATCATACAGTGGGGAGTTGATGATTGAGATTCATTCAATAGGCCGTTACTTAACATATATTATATTAACCTAACCTAACCTAGGTTAGGTTAGGTTATGTAGGGTTGGTTAGGTTCGGTCATATATCTACGTTAATTTTAACTCCAATAAATTTTTTTTTACCTCATACATAATGAAATGGGTAGCTTTATCATTTCATAAGAAAAAAATTAGAGAAAACATATAAATTCGTGAAAACTTGGCTTATTAGGCAAATCAGGCCTTACATAGTAGGCTGAGAAGTCCGTTCTGGCTACTAGGTACCACATATATCCAACTCGAATTGATATACTCTCTGTAGTGATACTTTTTTTTTAAATAATATTTACAATAAGAATAAAGGTATTTAAAAAAAATATATATCATTTCTATACTACTTATTATTAAAATACTTATTTGTCAATTTAATTATATGGAGAATAAATGTGAATTGCTATATTCAATATCATAACCAGATTGTATTAACATGTGATACAAATAATACAACTGTAAATTATTTAAATTTGTGGTGTCAATTTTCCAATTTGGTGATAGATGAATAGGATTTTCTTTATAATAATTAATCAATGCATCATGAAAAATTTGCTCATTCGGCATTAAAATAAGTTGTTTGTAAATTGCATCTGAAATTTTATTTGGACATTTTGAAGAATTATAATACGGGATAACCATATTATTAATGATCATAAAAGCTAATTTGAAAGGTGAATTGGAATTATGAAAGTTGTTTTTATAATTTGAAACTTTTTCTTGTATAAATTGAACATATTTTCGTTTTTCTTCATCATTTTAATTATTAATAAATATGTTTGTTTGATCCTCCACAATCATTAAATTTTCAGTATTATCTTCTTTGAATGGTGGCAGTGGCGATTGTTGCGGTGTCGGTTGCAGTGGTGATTGTTGCGGTGTCGGTTGCAGAGGTGATTGTTGCGGTGTCGGTTGCAGTGGTGATTGTTGCGGTGTCGGTTGCAGTGGTGATTGTTGCGGTGTCGGTTGCAGTGGTGATTGTGGCGGAGTCGGTGTCGGTGGTGATTGTGGTAGTGATGGTAGGTGTGATAGGTCAGAATCCATTTTAAGGATTGATTTTGGGATTTTTTTTATACATTTTATATATATAAAAAAAAAGGGGGGCTGGATTTTTATTATAGAAAGAAACATTATACTAAGATGGTGAACCAATGTTTTTAAGTAGGGGTGGTGGTGGTGTTGCTGCTGCTTTTGGTAATAAACCTTCATCTTGATTGATAAACGTTACAATTTCATCCTTTTTTCCCGGTTTGAATGATGTCAGTTAAGAGATGGGGATTTCGGGTTCTTAAACAATATTATCATTGGTCATCAATATCACTAAAAATACGAAAGTAATTCCCTTCGTCACATGATTCCGTGTTAATATGTCACAAAAAATTATTCCTGTTGGGTGTATTCATGTTTAATCTTTTGCTGGTTTATATACCATTCTTCATAAACTTCCAACTTTCTAGTTAATTTCAAATGTATTTTTTTTATACATTAGATGTCTATATGATTTAAAATAGTGTTGCCTTATCTAGATTTAAATAACCAAGTGTGTATATATGCTTGTGGGTGCCGGAGGTCAAAGAGTGACTGAGGGGAGGAGCTGTGTGTGTGTGTGTGTGTGTGTGTGTGTGTGTGTACTCACCTAGTTGTACTCACCTAGTTGTGTCTGCAGGATCGAGCATTGACTCTTGGATCCCGCCTTTCGAGCATCGGTTGTTTACAGCAATGACTCCTGTCCCATTTCCCTATCATACCTGGTTTTAAAATTATGAATAGTATTTGCTTCCACAACCTGTTCCTGAAGTGCATTCCATTTCCCCACTACTCTCATGCTAAAAGAAAACTTCCTAACATCTCTGTGACTCATCTGAGTTTCAAGCTTCCATCCATGTCCTCTCGTTCTGTTACTATTCCGTGTGAACATTTCGTCTATGTCCACTCTGTCAATTCCTCTGAGTATCTTATACGTTCCTATCATGTCCCCCCTCTCCCTTCTTCTTTCTAGTGTCGTAAGGCACAGTTCCCTCAGGCGCTCTTCATACCCCATCCCTCGTAGCTCTGGGACGAGACTCGTTGCAAACCTCTGAACCTTTTCCAGTTTCATTATATGCTTCTTCAGATGGGGACTCCATGATGAGGCGGCATACTCTAAGACTGGCCTTACGTAGGCAGTGTAAAGTGCCCTAAATGCCTCCTTACTTAGGTTTCTGAATGATGTTCTAACTTTTGCCAGTGTAGAGTACGCTGCTGTCGTTATCCTATTAATATGTGCCTCAGGAGATAGATTAGGTGTTACGTCCACCCCCAGGTCTCTTTCACGCGTCGTTACAGGTAGGCTGTTCCCCTTCATTGTGTACTGTCCCTTTGGTCTCCTATCTCCTAGTCCCATTTCCATAACTTTACATTTGCTCGTGTTGAATTCTAGTAGCCATTTCTCTGACCATCTCTGCAATCTGTTCAGGTCCTCTTGGAGGATCCTGCAATCCTCATCTGTCACAACTCTTCTCATCAACTTTGCATCATCCGCAAACATCGACATGTAGGACTCTACGCCTGTAAACATGTCGTTAACATATACAAGAACTAGAATTGGTCCCAGCACCGATCCTTGTGGTACTCCACTTGTTACTGTTCGCCAGTCCGACTTCTCGCCCCTTACCATAACTCTTTGGCTCCTTCCTGTTAGGTAGTTCCTTATCCATTCTAGGACCTTTCCCCCCACCCCCGCCTGCCTCTCGAGCTTGAACAGCAGTCTCATGTGCGGTACTGTATCAAAGGCTTTTTGGCAGTCCAGAAATATGCAGTCTGCCCAACCATCTCTGTCCTGTCTTATCCTCGTTATTTTATCATAGAATTCCAGAAGGTTTGTTAGGCACGATTTCCCTGTCCAGAACCCATGTTGATGTTTGTTCACAAACCTAATGTTCTCCAGGTGTGCAACCAGTCGTAGCCTAATTATTCTTTCCAGTATTTTACAGGGGATGCTTGTCAGTGATACAGGTCTGTAGTTAAGTGCCTCCTCCCTATCTCCTTTCTTGAAGATCGGCACGACATTTGCCTTCTTCCAGCAACTGGGCAATTCTCCTGACATAAGTGACTCATTAAAGATCATTGCCAGAGGCACGCTGAGGGCCTGTGCTGCTTCTTTTAGTATCCACGGTGATACTTTGTCTGGTCCAACTGCTTTAGTTGCATCTAGAGTTGTCAACTGTTTCATTACCTCCTCTGCTGTCACCTCTATATCTGATAGTCTTTCATCTAGGGTAACCCCTTCCAACAATGGGAGCTGCTCAGGCTCGGTAGTGAACACTCCATGGAAACTGGCATTCAGTGCCTCGCAGATTTCCTTGTCACTTTCAGTATATGCCCCCTCTGTCTTCCTTAGTCTTGTCACTTGGTCGTTCACCGACATTTTTCTTCTTATATGACTGTGTAGTAACTTAGGTTGTTTTTTCGCTTTGATTGCAATATCGTTCTCATAGTCCCTTTCCGATGTTCGTCTTATGTTAATGTAATCGTTCCTAGCTCTGTTGTATCTGCTTCTGTTGTCCTCTGTTCTTTGTCTTCTGTACTTCCTCCACTCCTGCCTGCTGGCCATTTTTGCTTCCTGACACTGTCTATTAAACCATGGGTTATTATATTCCTTCTTATTTTTTCCCTTTACCGTTGGTATAAATCTCTCTTCGGCCTCCTGGCATTTCTGTATGACTAGGTCCATCATATCTTGGACTGTTTTTCCTCTAATTTCTTCCTCCCACTGCACTTCACCCAGATAGTCCCTTATCCTCATATAGTCCCCTTTCCTGTAGTCAGCTCTCCTTTCCCAGATCTCTTGTCCCATGGTCATAAGTTTGAATTCCATCATGTAGTCAAAGACTAGGACACAATGGTCACTGGCCCCTAGAGGTATTTCATGCTCTAAATTCTCGATATCTTCTACGTTCTGGGTGAAAATCAGGTCTAATAGGTTCGGTGCATCTCCTCCTCTTTCCCTTGTGTCTTCCTTCACATGTTGTGTCAGGAAATTCCTGTCTATAACATCTACTAATTTTGCTCCCCACGTTTCGTCCCCTCCATGGGGATTCCTTGATTCCCAATTTATCTCTCCATGATTTAGGTCCCCCATGATCAGCAGCTTCGCTCTCATTCTGTGGGCTAGTGTTGCTGCCTTCTGCAGTTCATCTATACATGCTTTGTTGTTGTCATCATACTCCTGCCTGGGTCTTCTACTGTTTGGTGGGGGATTGTAGATTACCAAGATCACAATCTTCCTCCCATCTACTGTCAGAGTTCCATGTATGAAGCTTGTGCACTCATTGGTAACTCGATTTCCCAGGTCTTCAAACTTCCATTTCCGCTTTATTAGGAGTGCTACTCCCCCTCCCTGTCTCTGTGTCCTCTCTTTTCGTATCACCTGGTACCCTTCAGGAAAGATTGCATCTGAGATCATGTCATTAATTTTAGTTTCCACAATTGCAACTATGTCAGGATCTGCTTCACTCACTCTTTCTTTTATCTCTTCTGCTTTATTAGATACCCCATCAGCATTGGTGTACCAAACCTTGAGAATCTTCATGGAAACTCTTGTACCAGAGTTCTCCCTTTCTCTGGGGGTCTGAGGGGATCTGGGGGATGTCTGGGGGGTGACTGGGGGCAGAGGGGATCTGGGGGATCTGGGGGGTGTCTGGGGGATGACTGGGGGCGGGGAGGGTCCGGGGGATGTCCGGGGGGATCCGGGGGGTGTCTGGGGGGGTCCAGGGGGTGTATGGGGGGTGAAAGAGTTCAGGAGGGGTGCTTGGGGGGCTACTGGGGGCTGGGCTTCTAGGAAGGTAGGTAGGAGGGTCTGGGGTAGGGCCTGGGTAGGTAGGTCTGGAGTAGGAAGGGCATACTGGGTCTGAAGATTAGGGAGGGCATAGAGGGGTTGGGAGATAGCGTAAGGTTGGGAGACAGATAGAGGTTGAGAGGTTGGGAGGGGGAAGGATAGAGGGGGTGGGGGGGACCTCCCACCTCCCTCGCAAGGGTGGGGGGTCACATGGAAGGAGAGGGGATGAGGAGGGGTGAGGGCTGGGTAGGCTTTGGGTGTTGAGGGGATGAGGTCTGGGTGGGTTCTTGGGGTTGAGGGGATGAGGTCTGGATGGGTTTTGGGGGTTGAGGGGATGAGAGCTGGGTGGGTTTTGGGGGTTGAGGGGATGAGGGCTGGACGGGTTTTGGGGGTTGAGGTGATGAGGGGGTCCTTGGAATGTGGGATGAATTTGACTCCAGTGGGGTCAGAGGGGTCAAGGGATGTGCTGGGGAGATAAGCAGGGGCGGCTGATTTGGGGAAGGGGTGACCTGAGAAGCACGTGTGAGCTGGTTAGCATGGGGTGGATTAGCACTGGGGCGTGTAGCTGCGCTCAAATGGGAAGAGTCGTATTGTTGTTTGCTTGCTCTGTGGGCAATCTGTTCCTCCTTCGTCATGAATTTGTCAATAAATACGTTGTAGTAATTTTCGCTACCTCTGAGTAGGTGTTTGTGATGCAGTATGTAATCCACTGCCTCTTCGTTAGTGAACTGTACCAGGACAGGTCGTTTCCTGTTACAGTTGTATGGTCCAATGCGTCGGTGGACTTGCACCTCATTCCCTGCCATCTGGGCTCTCATGTCTCTCAAGATCCCCTGTAGTTCCAAATCCTCAATCTCCATCCTTTCCTGCCTCGATGGTGCCCTGGCTTCAAGTAATCCATGGATTATGATTGTCCTCTTTCTCAGTTCAGGGTCATGCTGGTGGCCCTCTCCCTGGTTGACCCCCCCCCCCTCCTACACCCGCTACTCCACCTACTACTACTACTCCTCCCCCTTCCCCTGCCAAGCTTCCCTTATTCCTGTCAAATTCATTAGTAAGCCTAGATATTTCTCCTTGCCATTCTACCCTGCTCTTCCTGATTTCCTCTTGAATATAATCCATAAACTCTTGTTTGAGTCTTTGAACCTCGCCCTGTATCTTATTAAAGACTTCACTTTTAATCCCCTGGATTAGATCACCTATCCAAACATCCCTCTTCTCTACAAATTTCCCAATCATCTTCTCCACAAACCTATCTTCCTCCTCAATCATAATACTGTTGGACCTAGACCCCCTTCCTGACCTAGTCATTGCTATAATGCAACCTTACCCACAGGGGTTCCAAGTATCTTACCATCCTGCTAACACAATAGGTGAGTGAATCTCCAAGCGTCGTCCCACGTGGTGGTAGAAGGGTTGCTGCCGGAGGTGAGGTCACGCGGTCAGAGGTCGGTGAGGTCTGCTCCACACTACACACTGCCACAATACTTCCTCAACTATTTTGAATTACGCTATTTAAACTGTTTTTCTTCACAACCTTATGGCTCTGGCCAAAACTCAAGGTTTTTTCATTCACTTGTACACACTTTTTCACTTCGAAGTTGCCTGATTACCCCTCCCACTCCACCAGTGAACCAGGAGCTCCCAACCCACGTCCACCCAACACGATGGTCACAAGACAAGACAAGTGTGTGTGTGTGTGTGTGTGTGTGTGTGACTTTGAATGTGTGTGTGTGTGTGTGTGTGTGTGTGTGTGTGTGTGTGTGTGTGTGTGTGTGTGTGTGTGTGTGTGTGTGTGTGTGTGTGTGTGTGTGTGTGTGTGTGTGTGTGTTTGTGTGTGTGTGTGTGTGTGTGTGTGTGTGTGTATGTGTGTGTACTCACCTAGTTGTACTCACCTAGTTGTGTCTGCAGGATCGAGCATTGACTCTTGGATCCCGCCTTTCGAGCATCGGTTGTTTACAGCAATGACTCCTGTCCTATTTCCCTATCATACCTGGTTTTAAAATTATGAATAGTATTTGCTTCCACAACCTGTTCCTGAAGTGCATTCCATTTCCCCACTACTCTCACGCTAAAAGAAAACTTCCTAACATCTCTGTGACTCATCTGAGTTTCAAGCTTCCATCCATGTCCTCTCGTTCTGTTACTATTCCGTGTGAACATTTCGTCTATGTCCACTCTGTCAATTCCTCTGAGTATCTTATATGTTCCTATCATGTCCCCCCTCTCCCTTCTTCTTTCTAGTGTCGTAAGGCACAGTTCCCTCAGGCGCTCTTCATACCCCATCCCTCGTAGCTCTGGGACGAGTCTCGTTGCAAACCTCTGAACCTTTTCCAGTTTCATTATATGCTTCTTCAGATGGGGACTCCATGATGAGGCGGCATACTCTAAGACTGGCCTTACGTAGGCAGTGTAAAGCGCCCTAAATGCCTCCTTACTTAGGTTTCTGAATGATGTTCTAACTTTTGCCAGTGTAGAGTACGCTGCTGTCGTTATCCTATTAATATGTGCCTCAGGAGATAGATTAGGTGTTACGTCCACCCCCAGGTCTCTTTCACGCGTCGTTACAGGTAGGCTGTTCCCTTTCATTGTGTACTGTCCCTTTGGTCTCCTATCTCCTAGTCCCATTTCCATAACTTTACATTTGCTCGTGTTGAATTCTAGTAGCCATTTCTCTGACCATCTCTGCAATCTGTTCAGGTCCTCTTGGAGGATCCTGCAATCCTCATCTGTCACAACTCTTCTCATCAACTTTGCATCATCCGCAAACATCGACATGTAGGACTCTACGCCTGTAAACATGTCGTTAACATATACAAGAAATAGAATTGGTCCCAGCACCGATCCTTGTGGTACTCCACTTGTTACTGTTCGCCAGTCCGACTTCTCGCCCCTTACCGTAACTCTTTGGCTCCTTCCTGTTAGGTAGTTCCTTATCCATTCTAGGACCTTTCCCCCCACCCCCGCCTGCCTCTCGAGCTTGAACAGCAGTCTCATGTGCGGTACTGTATCAAAGGCTTTTTGGCAGTCCAGAAATATGCAGTCTGCCCAACTATCTCTGTTCTGTCTTATCCTCGTTATTTTATCATAGAATTCCAGAAGGTTTGTTAGGCACGATTTCCCTGTCCAGAACCCATGTTGATGTTTGTTCACACACCTAATGTTCTCCAGGTGTGCAACCAGTCGCAGCCTAATTATTCTTTCCAGTATTTTACAGGGGATGCTTGTCAGTGATACAGGTCTGTAGTTAAGTGCCTCCTCCCTATCTCCTTTCTTGAAGATCGGCACGACATTTGCCTTCTTCCAGCAACTGGGCAATTCTCCTGACATAAGTGACTCATTAAAGATCATTGCCAGAGGCACGCTGAGGGCCTGTGCTGCTTCTTTTAGTATCCACGGTGATACTTTGTCTGGTCCAACTGCTTTAGTTGCATCTAGAGTTGTCAACTGTTTCATTACCTCCTCTGCTGTCACCTCTATATCTGATAGTCTTTCATCTAGGGTAACCCCTTCCAACAATGGGAGCTGCTCAGGCTCGGTAGTGAACACTCCATGGAAACTGGCATTCAGTGCCTCGCAGATTTCCTTGTCACTTTCAGTATATGCCCCCTCTGTCTTCCTTAGTCTTGTCACTTGGTCGTTCACCGACATTTTTCTTCTTATATGACTGTGTAGTAACTTAGGTTGTTTTTTCGCTTTGATTGCAATATCGTTCTCATAGTCCCTTTCCGATGTTCGTCTTATGTTAATGTAATCGTTCCTAGCTCTGTTGTATCTGCTTCTGTTGTCCTCTGTTCTTTGTCTTCTGTACTTCCCCCACTCCCGTCTGCTGGCCATTTTTGCTTCCTGACACTGTCTATTAAACCATGGGTTATTATATTCCTTCTTATTTTTTCCCTTTACCGTTGGTATAAATCTCTCTTCGGCCTCCTGGCATTTCTGTATGACTATGTGTGTGTGTGTAATTACCTAAGTGTAATTGCCTAAGTGTAGTTACAGGATGAGAGCTACGCTCGTGGTGTCCCGTCTTCCCAGCACAAAGTCCGACTAAATTTGTGTGTGTGTGTGTGTGTGTGTGTGTGTGTATGTGTGTGTGTGTGTATGTGTGTGTGTGTGTGTGTGTGTGTGTGTGTACTTACCTAATTGTGCTTGCGGGGGTTGAGCTCTGGCTCTTTGGTCCCGCCTCTGTGTGTGTGTGTGTGTGTGTGTGTGTGTGTGTGTGTGTGTACTCACCTAGTTATACTCACCTAGTTGTGTTTGCAGGGGTTGAGCTCTGGCACTTTGGTCCCGCCTCTCAACCGTCAATCAACAGGTGTACAGATTCCTGAGCCTATCGGGCTCTGTCATATCTACACTTGAAACTGTGTATGGAGTCAGCCTCCACCACATCACCCCCTAATGCATTCCATTTGTCAACCACTCTGACACTAAAAAAGTTCTTTCTAATATCTCTGTGGCTCATTTCGGCACTCAGTTTCCACCTGTGTCCCCTTGTGCGTGTTCCCCTTGTGTTAAATAGACTGTCTTTATCTACCCTATCGATTCCCTTCAGAATTTTGAATGTGGTGATCATGTCCCTCCCCCCTAGCTCTTCTGTCTTCTAGCGAAGTGAGGTTTAATTCCCGTAGTCTCTCCTCGTAGCTCATACCTCTCAGCTCGATTACTAGTCTGGTGGCAAACCTTTGAACCTTTTCCAGTTTAGTCTTATCCTTGACTAGATATGGACTCCATGCTGGGGCTGCATACTCCAGGATTGTCGCAAACATTGAGAGAAATGAATCGATACCCTCTGGGAGAGCCCTGTGGGACTCCACTGGTGACTTCACGCCAATCGGAGGTCTCACCCCTCACCGTAACTCTCTGCTTCTTATTGCTTAGATACTCCTTTATTCACTGGAGCACCTTACCAGCTACACCAAGTCAAGAACACACACTGTGTGTGTGTGTGTGTGTGT
>NC_091165.1:4484457-4556957 GCF_040958095.1 Procambarus clarkii
ATAAAAAGGTAAATGAAGAGGAATATGAAAAAATCAAGTTTTTTAGAAATAAATTTGACGCTCCATTTAAATATGACTCTAATTTTAAAAAATTTAAAGAATTGAAAAGTGAGCTAGATAGGATATTTCTTGAAACTAAATTTAAAGTTGAATGCTTAGAAAAATGTACATTCACTAAAGAAGAATTATCCGAATCCGGATTTCAAGATTTTATTAAATATGACCATATGGACCGGATATATAATTATTTCATTTATTATGGTTGGTATTCCACCATAACAGCAAGAATTAAGTATAATAATTGTTTGGTATATGTTCACATATATTATGTTTATGCAAACAATTGTTGTAATATGTGGGTTACTGAGGATGCTCAAATATTTCTTAAATTTCTTGTAAATGAATTTTTTCATCCAAGTAAACCCCATTCCGAAGAAATTTGGTTAGCTATGAAAAATGATAACTTAAATGTAGAGAAACCTCCACAATATACATATTGAGTTTTATCATGATGAGATGATGTAAAATAGGATTGAATGTTTTTTGAAGATAAAAAACACTAACACAATATTACCAGATTTTCTATGGTGGATGTGAAGGTCCTAATTCCACATACATCAAGTTAATATCTTGTGATGACCATGAATTCATCATTAAAAGGAAAGATGCCTTCACCTCAAATTTAATTCAAGCTATGATGTCAAGTTCAACAACGTGTATTGAAAATGAAAAAAATTAAATCCATTTTAAAACAATTCCGTAAGTATAAAGCTGTTAGAACAAAGTGTTATTATATAAACTGTTATATTTAGAGATAAACTGTTATTTAGAGAAACATATAAACTGTATATAATAAATAAATAATTATAATACTTTTATTTTTTTATTTTATTTCTTCAGATCATATCTTCTTCAAAAAGCGTGTACATATTTCACCTACAATACTCAATTCAAGAAAAATGAGATTACTACTGATCCTGAATTTCCAATTGAAAATAATATTGCTCTAGATCTGCTTTTGGTTGCTGATTTCCTTGATTGTTAATAATGACATCCATAACCATATATTTTTTACTAAATGTTGAAAGATTAAAATATAAAAACAAGCTTTAATGTTATATTATTTTTAGTTTATTTTGTGGCTTGAAAATGATTCCAACCCTTTTATTATTATTATTAATATTAATATTATTATTATTATTAATAATTATTCCAGTAATTCCAATGAATCAAGAGTATGATTGCAATGAAGTTATAGTATTGAAAGATTCAATTAAATACTGGTTTGATAGAGGTGATGAGCAAATTAAATATAAACATGAAGAACTTTTCAATATATATGATTTACTATCACAACAAGAATGGTTCGAGTTCCAGTTAAACTTTAAAGACACTATACAGGTATATATACTAATAGGACGAAATTCATCTATTATACTTCCAAACCAAATAAACATAACTAACTTAGCGTCAATTTTAATAGAATGCCGTTATTATAATAATGAAAATGTACAAAGTTATAATGAAAATGTACAAAATTTATCTTTTATTAAAGATGCATATATGATTAGGACTCCTGTTAAATATATGAAATTTTCTGTATTGTGGGATTATAAAAATATACTACTATGTTGGAATCACTTGTCTATAATAGTATGAGGTATCAATAACGAAACTCAGGTGTGTAATAATTTACAAGATAATTTGAATGTCATAATGTGTTGGTTATATGAAAAATATAACATTACAATCCTTGATAATAGTTTAAATATAAATAACAGTAAATATGTTACAAATGGGACCATTTATATAGGTATTACACACACGAAGAAAACGATATCATTATTTGTTAAGAAATTTTTCATTATATTAACAATTGTTTTCACAATTTTAAATGTTATAATTATTTTACATGGTGTTTTTAAATTGGTATGTTTTTTTTTTGTAATATCCCCTAAATTCCCATATATATCGTATATATGACTTGAAATTTTAAATTGGTAATTCCAATCATTCCAACATTGAAGGAAAATATATGGGTGGTGAGCTGTACTTTGGTGGTAGGTAGCATGGTAGGTAGCCTTGGCTATTGGCTAAGATATAATAACTTAATCCTCAATAAAGAGTTTTAATTTTTGGACTGACATTATTGTAAGAAGGGCCTTTTGATATACTACTATGTTAATCCCAATTACCTATTATTTGGGAAATTTGAGACAAAGATATGATGATACTACCCTATTCAAACCCCAACCCTAAATAAATTTTGTTAACAATGAGTGAGTATTTCTATTTCACGATTTATAAATATGGCTCTCATTGTAATTGTGTTATGGACCCGACGCCTCCACAGAGAATGGAGAAGCGATGGCAGCGCTGCTATCTATGAGCCGTCACCCACAAGTATGGGAAAAGAAGGCGCCCTCTTCTGGTCAAAAGTACAATTATCAGTGGTGAGTGACTCTTACTATGATTGGACACGGAATGGATTATTACAGTGCGATAGGTGTGGAGGAAGTGGACTCGACAAGGGTGTGGTCAGAGACAGTGTCCTGTGTGTGTCGCTCTACATAGCGACATTGACTCAATGATATTTTTTGGAGGCTACATTCAGTTTTATTATGTACATTAATGTACTTTCTATATATTTATATAATAAATAAAGAAGTAAGTAAATAAATAAACTTTTATATTATTTATCTCCATTCTTAGTGTTGTATTCCTTCCTATATGTTATGAACCTCATAAATTCCCCTTATGAAGCCAATGTACGTGATTTGTTAAAAACACTGAGCCCTGAAGATATTAGATGTCTGGCTCAGACATCAACAGGTAATCATCGCCTTTCACCTAAAAGTTCTCAAGAGGCCCTTAACATAATCCTAATTTACACTTCAGACTTGAAACGCTTGTTTGCTTATCGACGTCTTACTGTACAAAATCTTTTTAACTACCTCTATAAAAATCAAGTACCATCAATGCCTTTTGCTAAGAAAATGGAATTGGTAATAGCTGTAAATGAGTTTTGGACAAAGCAGCATGGTAAAATAGGTATCGGATATTCAACTGAACAAGGAAGAGCACATTCAAACCCCCAAACCGAAATTACAAGTGCTATCCAACTCTCAATACCCGGAAATACGAACATTATTTTATGTTCCAATCCAAGTTTTATTCAATATACAACTGGTGAAACCAAGAATATAATTAAAAATCCTAAACAATGTAGTTTTATGGGTACTGCAGAACGTACAAATTTAGGAACAGTACAATGTCAATGTGATTCATATATAAGTACACTATTACAGCATCAGACAGAAGAGAGTGAAATTAAAACTTTTACTCAAACAAATAATGAAAAAAAACAACCTGTCTTATGTGATGATGTTCCTAAAACTTCTATTCGAACTGTTAATGAAAAAAACAAATTTGTATGTGGTGTTCTTTCCCCGGTAGAACATAAAATGGAAGTTATAAGAAGTGACGAGTTTATACAAAAATTTTGTAAGTGGTATTTTAGAATGATTAATCGTTTGCAGCCAGAGTGTTTCCACCTACCCGGAGATACTTTTCGAGGTGATATTTTTTATGACAACAGTTACACTGATATTTACTTAATTGGCCAGTCAAATAGTGAGAGACATGCTTTTGGAGGAGGAAATACTTTCCAACTTTTAAAACAAACATTTCAAGAGTATAAGATTCAGTTCAGTCCTAATTTAGAAAATGGAATACAAGCTTATCAATCCAATTTTGGTATGGTCAAAATCAGTTGTTGTGGCACCATACATATCCGAAACTCATGTGTGGGAATTTTTGAACAAGAAACGGGTATGGTATGCAGTCCAAATGATCATGTATGGAAGATAATGTATATAAAGATAAATTTAAAACATGCTAGTACACATAAACCTCCAAGTCTACCTTCATGTCAAGTGTTTGAAATTAAAATTTGAAATGGGTTTTTTGATTAACAACGAATAAATAACAGAATAAGTGAAATCTATAGACTTTACTTCTCCGGGATGTAGACGTATTCTGTCAGGATATTCTTTTTGATTTATAAATATACTATTTTAATTGATATAATCGCAAGATAAAGATTGTGTAATAACATTATGTACTTTTGAATAATATTATATATATTTTTTTTTTAACAAAGATATAAAATATGGGTTCTGTACCAAGATATAACCATTAAGGTTCCTAGACTCATCACAAGGATAACTAGTGGCACTAAAAGGCAAGTAGTTATTTCAGTCAAACTAAAATGGAATGGAATTGGTGTATATATGACATGAATAATATGGTTTGGTCCCATTTAGATCTATTTTCTAAATACGTTATTTTCATGTTTTTTTCAGGAGGATATTCTAGCAATAATCATCATGGTATCGTCCTCCAAAATCACCAAAATCAACAAAACCCCTAAAATTATCAAGAAAAATCCCACTTTTGATGATAAATTTTTTGAACTTTTAATTAATGAGCGAGTGAAGAAAGTGGTGGACATGCTTATCAGTGTCCATGGTATTCATGGTAAAAGGAAAATTTATATCATCTCCAAGTTGGAAGATTGCTGGAATATGAGATCAACTATTCCACTAAAGCGAGACACTTATATAAATTTATGTTTATCATTGTTAAGAGATCCAGCATATTCACATGATACTCTTAGGAAATTTAATGTTTTAACCCATAATGAATGTGGTGATTACATGTTTGGACATCCTGTTATAGTCAATGATAACCAACGAACAGGAAGTCAGATTGATATTCAATACTCATGTTCGGAAGTGATTATCGGGACAGTGACTACTGAACAAGGACTGGTCAATGGTTTCATAAATACAGGAAAAATTACATTTACAAGTGTTAGGTGTACCTTTCTTGAATATTCAGAGGCTAAAAAATTCTATGATATGTTCATTTTAAATTGAACTATATATATATTTTTTTTTTTTAAATCAGTTCATATTTAGGTAGGGTTGATTTTAGGTTTGGTCATATAGATATTTAGGTAAGGCTGCGATATTGACACTACTAAATACCTAACCATAAAAATACCTTTATGGTTTATATGACAGACAATCTGTAAAATATTTTTTAATAAATGGAATCATCCAGTCTGCTATATCTATGTGGTTTTCATGTGAACCCTGTTTTGTTATAATAAGAATAACTTCATATATAATGAAAAAATTCTAATACAAGCATATATTTATTTATTTACCATAATTTTTAAAAATATATTTTCAATTTTCTTCTATAAATTTACCATGGTCTGTTACTGTAGGTGTTTACCACAGCTCTGTTTTTGTATATTTATACCAGGGGAACCAGACAGATCACTGATAAGTGATCCAATCACCAGAGACACTAGTGTGTTGTACCAGTCACCAAACACACTAGTGTGTTGTACCAGCTTCACACCAGTGGGCTATTTAGAATTTATTTCAGAAAAATTATGGTAAATCGCAAATACACAAATAAACAAAGAAAACAACTATTTAATCATAGAAAGAAATTGGTATAGGTTATAAAAAAATGAATAAAAATCTTCTAATTGATAATAATAAGATCAATGACAAGTTTTTACTAGGCCTAACTCTAATTATGAATCAAAATTTATGTTTAAAACTTTCAAATTTTTCTTCATTCCAATATTATGAAAAAGATAATATACTCCATATACATCCTGTATTATGTGAAATGAAGCCACTAGGTTTACTGGGCCAGTCATTAGATTCACTTTATCTTTCAAAGAAAATTATACTTAAAGAAATTCAGATAATATACATTAGCCCTCATCATATTTTTTCTCACGAAACCAATGGCCAAATTACAGCTGATTTACTCTTAGGTGGTTTCAAGAATAATATTACGCCACTTTATCTCTTAAATGAACATGATCTAAATTCCCTTGTTGCAAATCCCTCTCACAGATTTAGACTTATAGATGGTCGATCGGTAGAAATGTTTGATAATATGTGGAAGCTAGGAACTAATGATTGTATAATTGATAGTAAAGATCATAATACTGATTTATTGGGAATTCGTCCCATTTTGGGCTTGTGTGATTTATTTTCTATTTCTAAGCGTTTAATATATTTAACCCAATTGAGCGATTTGATCAATAAAATTCACCAAGTATTTAATATAATTAAATATTTTCCCTATCTAATACATCCATATCGTTTGCTGGTTTCTGAAACAGGGAAATTTTATATTACGTCATTTAGTCTCCTTCATTATTTATTTTCACCTCATGCTGAAACCAAAAAAATTAAAGATATTGTGTTTTCTCATCCCCAATCTTTAATACAACGTACTGAAAATATTGAAAATATTGAAAGTAATACTCTAAATAGAATCAAAGTTAAATGCAAAGAAAATTTAATAATAGCTAGCAAAGACTTCAAAATATATCATAATTATTTAGCTCAAAGTAATTGTCGTCTACTTCTCGATATGTAACACTCTCTATTTGTTTTTATTTATGGATTGCTAATGGTGGAGGAGTTATACATAAACAACATACATTGGTACGCAATTATTTGACCTTACAAGGGAATATTACCTTAAAACACACTCACTCCCAAAATCCATATAAAGTTACATCACGAAAACCTATTCATAATCCTTGACTACCTTCTTCTTCCCAACCACCATCTCAACTTGAACTAACATCATCTCCACCATCACCATTATCTAATAATGTTAATCAACAACTGAATTGCCAGAATCCATATGGTTTATGTCATGCACAGATTATTTACAGCTCATTCCATACAGATGAAATCAAATGTAATGTGGCTCAACATGTTCATAATTATGGTTGCCTTCATTTGTTGAATTATACTCCAACAGTTCTTGAGGAAGCCTTTAGTGAAACATTAACATCACACAGAGATAATATTCTAACTGATGTAATTGAAAATGAGATCAATATAATTTTAGCATTTATATCACAGATAAAAAGGAGCTCGAGTCAACAATAATTTAATATATATATATATATATATATATATATATATACATATATATATATATATATATATATATATATATATATATATATATATATATATATATATATATATTAGTATATTTTGGTAGCAGTCTTTCCTGTAGACATATATTATTAAATATGACCGAAAAAGTAAGATTAATAATTCTAACACGAATTTTCTCAATCTTTCGTACATTATGCTTCACTGTTGGAGGTAAATCAAAAATCACTTCTCCAAAATTCATTTTTATTTTTAGTCTGACGCGACACGGGCGCGTTTCGTAAAACTTATTACATTTTCAAAGACTTCACAAATACACAACTGATTAGAACTTGCGTTTCCCTGATTTTATATCTACATTTGAGTGAGGTGGGAAGGGTGATGTGGCATTACATTTGAGTGAGGTGGGAAGGATGATGTGGCATTAACACAAGACAGAACACTAGAGGATATTAATAGGGTATTAAAAGTATCAACACAAGACAGAACAGAAACAATGGGTATTGAATAGAAGTGTTTGTAGAAAGCCTATTGGTCCATATTTCTTGATGCTTCTATATTGGAGCGGAGTCTTGAGGTGGGTAGAATATAGTTGTGCAATAATTGGCTGTTGATTGCTGGTGTTGACTTCTTGATGTGTAGTGCCTCGCAAACGTCAAGCCGCCTGCTATCGCTGTATCTATCGATGATTTCTGTGTTGTTTACTAGGATTTCTCTGGCGATGGTTTGGTTATGGGAAGAGATTATATGTTCCTTAATGGAGCCCTGTTGTTTATGCATCGTTAAACGCCTAGAAAGAGATGTTGTTGTCTTGCCTATATACTGGGTTTTTTGGAGCTTACAGTCCCCAAGTGGGCATTTGAAGGCATAGACGACGTTAGTCTCTTTTAAAGCGTTCTGTTTCGTGTCTGGAGAGTTTCTCATGAGTAGGCTGGCCGTTTTTCTGGTTTTATAGTAAATCGTCAGTTGTATCCTCTGATTTTTGTCTGTAGGGATAACGTTTCTATTAACAATATCTTTCAGGACCCTTTCCTCTGTTTTATGAGCTGTGGAAAAGAAGTTCCTGTAAAATAGTCTAATAGGGGTATAGGTGTTGTGTTAGTTGTCTCTTCGGAGGTTGCATGGCTTTTCACTTTCCTTCTTATGATGTCTTCGATGAAACCATTGGAGAAGCCGTTATTGACTAGAACCTGCCTTACCCTACAGAGTTCTTCGTCGACTTGCTTCCATTCTGAGCTGTGGCTGAGAGCACGGTCGACGTATGCGTTAACAACACTCCTCTTGTACCTGTCAGGGCAGTCGCTGTTGGCATTTAGGCACATTCCTATGTTTGTTTCCTTTGTGTAGACTGCAGTGTGGAAACCTCCGCCCTTTTCCATGACTGTTACATCTAGAAAAGGCAGCTTCCCATCCTTTTCCGTCTCGTAAGTGAAACGCAGCACGGAACTCTGCTCAAATGCCTCCTTCAGCTCCTGCAGATGTCTGACATCAGGTACCTGTGTAAAAATGTCGTCAACATACCTGCAGTATATGGCCGGTTTCAAGTTCATGTCGACTAAGACTTTTTGCTCGATGGTACCCATGTAGAAGTTTGCAAACAGGACACCTAGGGGAGAACCCATGGCGACCCCATCTACTTGCTTATACATGTGCCCATCCGGGCTCAAGAAGGGTGCCTCTTTAGTACAAGCTTGGAGTAGTTTCCTCAGAATACTTTCTGGCATGTCAAGAGGAGTACAGGCTGGATCACGATACACTCTGTCGGCTATCATTCCGATTGTCTCGTCCACAGGTACGTTGGTAAACAGCGATTCTACGTCCAACGAGGCTCTTATCCCTGTGGCCCGTGCGCCCCGCAGTAAGTCCACAAATTCCTTTGGAGACTTCAGGCTGAAGGCGCAAGGAACATAAGGAGTCAGCAGGCCGTTGAGTCGCTTCGCCAATCTGTACGTGGGTGTGGGTATCTGGCTAATGATTGGCCGAAGTGGGTCAGTTGTGTATTTGTGAAGTCTTTGAAAATGTAATAAGTTTTACGAAACGCGCCCGTGTCGCGTCAGACTAAAAATAAAAATGAATTTTGGAGAAGTGATTTTTGATTTACCTCCAACAGTGAAGCATAATGTACGAAAGATTGAGAAAATTCGTGTTAGAATTATTAATCTTACTTTTTCGGTCATATTTAATAATATATATATATATATATATATATATATATGCACAGACTACCCTATTCCAGTAGCTGAAGTTTATAACTTTTTAGACACTCAACCCACCAGGGGACTCGAACACTGGCCAACAAGGTGGCAGTTGCATGCTGTATCCACTACGCTATACTTCAAAGCCATAAGAGAGGTAGGAATTCTGGGGTATTTAACCAACCAGAACTCCAATCCTCTCCCAGGCGATGAGATAGTGTGGGACCTCGGATGCTCTTTCATCGGTTCCTGTTATATGGGAAAACTCAGTGCCAAATGCTTAATGCACAGACTACCCTATTCCAGTAGCTGAAGTTTATAACTTTTTAGACACTCAACCCACCAGGGGACTCGAACACTGGCCAACAAGGTGGCAGTTGCATGCTGTATCCACTACGCTATACTTCAAAGCCATAAGAGAGGTAGGAATTCTGGGGTATTTAACCAACCAGAACTCCAATCCTCTCCCAGGCGATGAGATAGTGTGGGACCTCGGATGCTCTTTCATCGGTTCCTGTTATATGGGAAAACTCAGTGCCAAATGCTTAATGCACAGACTACCCTATTCCAGTAGCTGAAGTTTATAACTTTTTAGACACTCAACCCACCAGGGGACTCGAACACTGGCCAACAAGGTGGCAGTTGCATGCTGTATCCACTACGCTATACTTCAAAGCCATAAGAGAGGTAGGAATTCTGGGGTATTTAACCAACCAGAACTCCAATCCTCTCCCAGGCGATGAGATAGTGTGGGACCTCGGATGCTCTTTCATCGGTTCCTGTTATATGGGAAAACTCAGTGCCAAATGCTTAATGCACAGACTACCCTATTCCAGTAGCTGAAGTTTATAACTTTTTAGACACTCAACCCACCAGGGGACTCGAACACTGGCCAACAAGGTGGCAGTTGCATGCTGTATCCACTACGCTATACTTCAAAGCCATAAGAGAGGTAGGAATTCTGGGGTATTTAACCAACCAGAACTCCAATCCTCTCCCAGGCGATGAGATAGTGTGGGACCTCGGATGCTCTTTCATCGGTTCCTGTTATATGGGAAAACTCAGTGCCAAATGCTTAATGCACAGACTACCCTATTCCAGTAGCTGAAGTTTATAACTTTTTAGACACTCAACCCACCAGGGGACTCGAACACTGGCCAACAAGGTGGCAGTTGCATGCTGTATCCACTACGCTATACTTCAAAGCCATAAGAGAGGTAGGAATTCTCTCCTACCTCTATTCTCTCCTACCTCCTATTCTCTCCTACTTCAGCTACTGGAATAGGGTAGTCTGTGCATTAAGCATTTGGCACTGAGTTTTCCCATATAACAGGAACCGATGAAAGAGCATCCGAGGTCCCACACTATCTCATCGCTTGGGAGAGGATTGGAGTTCTGGTTGGTTAAATACCCCAGAATTCCTACCTCTCTTATGGCTTTGAAGTATAGCGTAGTGGATACAGCATGCAACTGCCACCTTGTTGGCCAGTGTTCGAGTCCCCTGGTGGGTTGAGTGTCTAAAAAGTTATAAACTTCAGCTACTGGAATAGGGTAGTCTGTGCATTAAGCATTTGGCACTGAGTTTTCCCATATAACAGGAACCGATGAAAGAGCATCCGAGGTCCCACACTATCTCATCGCCTGGGAGAGGATTGGAGTTCTGGTTGGTTAAATACCCCAGAATTCCTACCTCTCTTATGGCTTTGAAGTATAGCGTAGTGGATACAGCATGCAACTGCCACCTTGTTGGCCAGTGTTCGAGTCCCCTGGTGGGTTGAGTGTCTAAAAAGTTATAAACTTCAGCTACTGGAATAGGGTAGTCTGTGCATTAAGCATTTGGCACTGAGTTTTCCCATATAACAGGAACCGATGAAAGAGCATCCGAGGTCCCACACTATCTCATCGCCTGGGAGAGGATTGGAGTTCTGGTTGGTTAAATACCCCAGAATTCCTACCTCTCTTATGGCTTTGAAGTATAGCGTAGTGGATACAGCATGCAACTGCCACCTTGTTGGCCAGTGTTCGAGTCCCCTGGTGGGTTGAGTGTCTAAAAAGTTATAAACTTCAGCTACTGGAATAGGGTAGTCTGTGCATTAAGCATTTGGCACTGAGTTTTCCCATATAACAGGAACCGATGAAAGAGCATCCGAGGTCCCACACTATCTCATCGCCTGGGAGAGGATTGGAGTTCTGGTTGGTTAAATACCCCAGAATTCCTACCTCTCTTATGGCTTTGAAGTATAGCGTAGTGGATACAGCATGCAACTGCCACCTTGTTGGCCAGTGTTCGAGTCCCCTGGTGGGTTGAGTGTCTAAAAAGTTATAAACTTCAGCTACTGGAATAGGGTAGTCTGTGCATTAAGCATTTGGCACTGAGTTTTCCCATATAACAGGAACCGATGAAAGAGCATCCGAGGTCCCACACTATCTCATCGCCTGGGAGAGGATTGGAGTTCTGGTTGGTTAAATACCCCAGAATTCCTACCTCTCTTATGGCTTTGAAGTATAGCGTAGTGGATACAGCATGCAACTGCCACCTTGTTGGCCAGTGTTCGAGTCCCCTGGTGGGTTGAGTGTCTAAAAAGTTATAAACTTCAGCTACTGGAATAGGGTAGTCTGTGCATTAAGCATTTGGCACTGAGTTTTCCCATATAACAGGAACCGATGAAAGAGCATCCGAGGTCCCACACTATCTCATCGCCTGGGAGAGGATTGGAGTTCTGGTTGGTTAAATACCCCAGAATTCCTACCTCTCTTATGGCTTTGAAGTATAGCGTAGTGGATACAGCATGCAACTGCCACCTTGTTGGCCAGTGTTCGAGTCCCCTGGTGGGTTGAGTGTCTAAAAAGTTATAAACTTCAGCTACTGGAATAGGGTAGTCTGTGCATTAAGCATTTGGCACTGAGTTTTCCCATATAACAGGAACCGATGAAAGAGCATCCGAGGTCCCACACTATCTCATCGCCTGGGAGAGGATTGGAGTTCTGGTTGGTTAAATACCCCAGAATTCCTACCTCTCTTATGGCTTTGAAGTATAGCGTAGTGGATACAGCATGCAACTGCCACCTTGTTGGCCAGTGTTCGAGTCCCCTGGTGGGTTGAGTGTCTAAAAAGTTATAAACTTCAGCTACTGGAATAGGGTAGTCTGTGCATTAAGCATTTGGCACTGAGTTTTCCCATATAACAGGAACCGATGAAAGAGCATCCGAGGTCCCACACTATCTCATCGCCTGGGAGAGGATTGGAGTTCTGGTTGGTTAAATACCCCAGAATTCCTACCTCTCTTATGGCTTTGAAGTATAGCGTAGTGGATACAGCATGCAACTGCCACCTTGTTGGCCAGTGTTCGAGTCCCCTGGTGGGTTGAGTGTCTAAAAAGTTATATATATATATATATATATATATATATATATATATATATATTTATATATATATATATATATATATATATATATATATATATATATATATATATATATATATATATATATATATATACTAAATATCCTGAGATTATCTTGAGATGATTTAGGGACTATTTAGTGTCCCCGCGGACCAGTCCTAGACCAGGCCGGCCCTGCAGGTAACCCCACATATTGACTAAATGACCGTCGTATCAAAACTAACACAACTAAGTCAACAAGAATGTTTTTTCGTTATATATATAATATAATCATTAGTATACATTATTAGTTTAGATGTGAGAGACATTTTTTTATATAAAATAAAATAATAATGTCACTATCAAATTCCTTATATATTATAATATTTATGATATTTTTAATTGTGATCTTTTTAATTATATATTTATATTATTCAAGAAATAGGTCAACAATTTCAACTCAGCATCCTCAACTGTCAATGAATTTCATTGCAAAAACTAATACTAAACCTGCTGGTCTGTATGTTGTCTTTGAAAGTAAGTATTATATGGACCAAAATCGTGGTTACGATATGATTTCTCATGTAAATACAGTTAATTGTAATGATGATGATACAACGATTAATCATAATGATAAAAATAATAATGTATTTTGTAAATTTGATACATCCATATTTGATCAATTTAGAAAAGAGAATTGGTATTTTAATACCTTAACACCGATAATTTTATTATCTATTCGTAATCTTCCCAATTTTTTACCTATTATATATGAGAATATTGAAGATCTTCCACCCTCTGCAGATCATGAGATTACAAGCCTGCGTGAAAATATGAAGAAAAGCTCAATTGCTAATGGTAATAAGTTACCAAAATGTGTATGGGTATCTTGTTCACATATTTGGGTTAATAGTCCAAACAAATATACTCCGCAAGGTTTTCCTGTTTATTATTTTCCAACCAAGGAACATATAGATGGATATTATGCCCCACTTCTTCCTATTCAATTGAAACTTAGCCCAGGTGAAAATATTATAAAATGTAAAATGTGGGCAAAAAATATTAATATAATGAGTGATCTATTTGCTGTGGTTAAATTTAGGATCACGGTTAAAATGTAGGATTTATAATACTATAAAGCATGATATAGTAACCTGTTTAAATATTATTACTAAAAGATAATTATATAAAAAATAAGGTATGTAGATTTGTTCTTGTGGAACAAATTATTCATTCTACTCTTGTATCAACACATCTTTATATATTTATGAGCTTATAATATACAAAGAACTATTTTTTTTTTATCATTTTCAGATAATTATAAAGTGATGGTGATATTGGTTCTATTTGTTCTTCAAGATCCCAACTGTCAGCAAGGGTGGCGCAGTTGCTTTTTTTTGGGGGGGGAAACCATGAAAAAGCAATATGAAATCTACCCCAGAAAATATTCTGTTATAATACTAACAGCCCTAAAAAATATAATTCAAGTGTGGGATAAAATTGTCATATGGAGAAATAATTTAAAAATAAATGTGGAATTTTTACAAAACTTTAATCCAACAATCAACTTGTATCATTTAGTGGAAAATTCATTTTTACTTATATTACATAATGTTTCATCGATAAATGTAAGAAAAACATTTGCCGACGTATTAATTGATCTTCAAAACAGTGAAATAATTATTATAAAATGTGCTTCAATTACTTGGCCCTCAATAAATAAAGTGGAAAACTTTAATTTAAAACATTTTGAAGATGTTAAGATTATTTTAAGTATGAATGACTGGGAACGAAATTATGTATTGGTAAATACGTATCTTTCATATGAATTTGCAGACATTAGTATTAATCATTTAAAATCTTTAAATATTTTAACAGAAGATATAGGGAGTATCAATTCAGAAAAATTGAGAGCAAATCTACTTGATACTTGGAACAATGAAATACCCCCTATATACCCTTCTGAAGTTCTCCCAGAGAGTGAATATACTGTTACTAAAGTAAATAGCAACAAACGCAGCAGTGAGTCACAATCAGGTTCAATTGGCATGCCTTCAAAACATAGGAAGTATTACTGCCTGGTGTTATAATGGATACTGCTCATTGGGAAGCGTGTCAAAGAAAAGAATATATATGTGTGTGTGTATGTATATGTATGTATATATATATATATATATATATATATATATATATATATATATATATATATATATATGCAAACAAGCCTGAATGGTCCCCAGGACAATATGCAACTGAAAACTCACACCCCAGAAGTGACTCGAACCCATACTCCCAGGAGCAACGCAACTGGTATGTACAAGACGCCTTAATCCACTTGACCATCACGACCGGACAAAATGAGGTGATAGCCGAAGCAATTTGAACCACCCCATATATATATATATATATATATATATATATATATATATATATATATATATATATATATATATATATATATATATATATATATATATATATATATATATATATATATGTATGTGTACCTATTTTAGTTTACATAAAATATAGGATGGAAGAACATGTACGTAGTAAATTAATCTCTTTTTTACTCAAAATTCAATAATTTCATTCGTTTATTATGCTATGATAGTGAACACAATGTTAAAATAAATATTTTATTTATTTATTTATATATTTTTTTCAGATGATTGAACCCTTTTTGATTAAAAATCCAGGACGTTTTACATTGTTCCCAATTAAAAATCATGATATCTTTAAAATGTATAAGAAGGCGCTAGCATCATTTTGGACAGTTGAAGAAGTAGACTTGTCAAAGGATATTGTAGATTGGGAACAGAAACTTAATGAAGAGGAACGTCACTTCATTTCACATGTTCTAGCATTTTTTGCCGCATCAGATGGTATCGTCAATGAAAATCTTGTTGAACGTTTCTGCCAAGAAGTACAAATACCAGAAGTGAGGTGTTTTTATGGTTTTCAGATTGCCATGGAAAATATTCACAATGAAATGTACAGTTTACTTATTAATACATACATAAAAGATTTACAGGAGCAGAACAGATTATTTAATGCTATTGAAACGCTGCCAGCTGTTAAGAAAAAAGCTGATTGGGCTCTAAGGTGGATTACCAATAGAACGGCAACATATGCCGAACGCATTGTTGCCTTTGCTGCAGTAGAGGGTATTTTCTTTAGTGGTTCATTTGCTGCAATATTTTGGTTAAAAAAACGTGGTTTAATGCCAGGTCTAACCTTCAGTAATGAACTGATTTCTAGAGATGAAGGTTTACACACAGATTTTGCTTGCTTGATATTTAAGTACTTGATTAATAAGCCTGATCAGAAATATGTATATTCTATCATTGATAATGCTGTGAAGATTGAACAAGAATTTTTAACAGATGCCTTGCCAATCAAACTTATTGGTATGAACTGTGATCTAATGGGGAAGTATATAGAATTTGTGGCTGACTGACTTCTCTTTGAACTCGGTTTTAAGAAACTTTATAATGTAGAAAATCCATTTGACTTTATGGAAAATATCTCATTAGAAGGGAAAACTAATTTTGTTGAAAAAAAAGTAAGTGAATATCAAAAATATGGTGTAATGAATTCAGATCAATACAGTGTTTTTACATTAGATTCAGACTTTTAGTTAATTAGTTGATGGATGGAATAGAACATATTTTTTTTATATAGAATATAAATAATTTAATATAAAAATAAAAATAAAAATATATATCTATTATCTTTTACTATTTTACTTATCATATTTATATTTTGACTTGATGAATAATGAATTAAATACCTTACATTCTCTCTTTCCATTAATTACAAGACTACAAAATATGAGGTATGTAATTATAGACATAATAACAAAACCATAATCTTCTTTATAAAATATCAACATATCACATGATTACCAAGCAGTGCTACTATCGTCCGATGTAAACACCAAGTTTGGTTATCGCCATTGAATCAACTTTTCTATTTTATATTCACCAATGAATATAATTCAAAGAGAGAAATGAATCATTACATTAAGTTCCATGCAATATGCCGGTGATACAATATATAAGAGCCTCCGTATCCAGTCCAGTCAACCAGTATGCCAGAATCCTGTTCAGTAGTAATACGGGCTACTGTGTAATGGAGCTATCCAAGGAATCTTGTGGTGTAAGTACCTAAAAGTTATTTTATGATAAGCATGATGAAGCTTTGGACACTATATTATAATAAATAAATAAACAATGTCTCAGGTGCATTTGTGATGAAATCTAATCTTTCTAGGATGATATTAGCGATATCAGTGAGGGAGCCGAAGAGAAGAAGATAAAAGAGAAAAAAGATACTACTTCAACTAGCAAGTCTATTATTGTTAAAATAGAAAACCATATCCATTCCAATGATGAAAATGTGGCTTTGAGAAAGTTGGTTAATATAACGCCTGAGACTATATCAAAAAAACAACGTTATTGTGAAATTAATACTCAAAGTTTATTACAAATATTAGAATGGTTTGCTAACCACGATGGAACCGATGTGTTGCTGTATGAATTTGCCCACAGTGCATCATGTCAAAAAAAAACTTGTACCCCGATTTGTCTAATGTTTCGCCGGGTTCGTCATCATGTAGTAGTTTCTAGACATCCACATTGTTCGGTGTTAATCTTATATTCAACCCTCTTGCATACACATGTATCTTCATGTGTTAATGATGATTGTGGGTTGCCTGCTTGTCATAGACTGAAAACCACCAGATCAACTATAAAGTTTCGTCTTGCCAAAAAGAAGTGTGGCTGTTAACTCAATGTTGTCTGCTGGATATATATTATTGTTAAAATTTTTAATTCGACCTATCAACAGAAGCGCATTATGATATTGATTTAAGTGGGGTTTTTTTGTTTTTTTTCCATAATATTTGACAAACGAACTTCTGTGAAGAAAAGACGCTTTCCTATTTCTGCAACGGAGGCCTGCCGCTGGATATTTATTGATTTGTACTAGTTAGTAATATGTTTTATTGAATGTTTTCTTCATACCACTGACTAGTTAAATTAATATATATTTACAAACATAAGGCAATTGTGATCTGTTGTAGGTCATTTGGTGAGATGGTGTGTTAAATGGTTTCAACATAATGTGTGAGGATTCGATGAACATTGTTTTTATTTCACTGGTCGAATCAAATAGGGGCAATCATCAGTTTCAGATGCTTCACCAACAACCGGGCTCATCATCAATGACATTACATATTGCAATCTGTGCTCCTTCCTACTTCAATAATGAAAATGATGAGGTCTTGCGAAAGTGGAATCAACTTCAAGCTTTTTGGGGGTTTGGTAAAGGTAAATATGTGGATTTAATTTTTTTTCGATGAGGTAGTGAGTAAACCATTATGGAAAACTTAGTAGATTTGACTAGTTGTTTATAATATTGTAAAATGTATATAATTAAAATAAAGTATAATTTTATGAATTTTATTCCAGGTTATTATTCGTCCAATATGTCACCTGTAGAGTTCACATCTGAAAATCCATATTGTCGTTTCAAAGTAGTTTGCTATACAAAAATTCCCAATTATCGTAATGAAGATGGTATTGTGCAAATTATAATTGGAAGGGGCCTTTCAGAAGTGGAGTAAGTAATTAATAATCATATACTTGTATAATATTCTAATAATTTTTCAGTGTTAAATATGACTAGGATCCGGGAACATTAAAAAATGTTTTTTTTATTTTTTTTTATTCTTCCAGGGCCTACAAACAGGAAGTTATTTCAGCATTGAGTCTATTATTCGGAGGTAATGAAGTTGTTGTTAATGAAATTTTTGCTGCTGAAGTACCAAACAAAACGAACTTCAGATTTTACATTCAGCAAGTTTTTCCTAATGGTAAAAGAATTTAAAGATTTTATACTGTTTTCCCTAATAATAATTATCATAAAAAATGATTTCAAGTATGGTATTATGCAAACTGCTCTATATTATAATATACCTTCTAGGAGAGATTCAACGTGCATCTACCACTGACACCTTTAGTCATATGTTAAGAGCATCATACAATCCAATTTTTAAGGTAAGCCTAAGTAAGCCTTATTATAGCTTGCACCAATCTATTTAATGGGATTTGATATCAGGTTGGCTTAAATAATCAAATTAGCTTAAAAGGGACATTATTAATGGAACGTTTTTTGATAGACAGGCAGGTAGATAGCCAGACAGAGACAAAAATGCCTACTTTTTCTGTTTCAGAATTTGTTTATTGAACAGATTATTCCAATGTTGACTTTAACTGAACAACAAATGAAGAAATATCTTGATACACCGCAAAGAGGTAAATGATTTTGATGTTACCAATCCATCTACTTATCGTGACATAATGACAAAAGTGAAGATATTACGGGGTATTTTTTTATTGTACCTACATTTGTGGAATTAAAAATTAAAATAAATTATTTATTGTTTATAGGAATTGATCCAGCATTGTGGGAACTGGGCAAGCAAAAAAATCCTGACCCAAAGAAATTGATACCTGTTGTAAAAGTGGGATTTCAGGAATTACAGAAACAGTTCAAGTATCAAGAAGAATATGGCAATAAAATTCATAATAGTATGAAGAATATTATGGATGAAATAAGACAATTAAGTTGTATGCAGACGACAATTAAAGTTACCATTCAGAATTTTAAGTTGAAACAGACAAATATAATGCGCCGAGTTCTAAAATTGGTGTCAGCACAAGAGATTGAAAGGAAAAAAAATCTACCACTAGAAGAAATAGAGGATCAGATTCGACTGCGATTAGAAAACTTGTATATGCAGCTGCAGGACCTCAAGGGATGTTTGAATGAACTAATGGCTCAGTCTATAAAGCCTGGTAGTTTTCCGCGAGCCCAACGGTATGGACTGATTGTTGACAAAGTGCAGGATATATCACAATACCTAAAATGGCAGCAGGATGCACTTCAGGCTATAGTTAACATACTTAAGGAAGATATACAAGTGGTCGTTAACATAAAGAAGAACATCAGCAAAGTTTTGAGAGTGAAGGAAATTGGCTAACCGTCAACCAACTTCCCCAAACCACATTCAAACATTGGTAATTAACCCTATCATTGTTTAACACCTCCCTCCACCCTTTCAGGGAGGGTATGATGCTACACTGAATTTTTTTGGTTCGTAACCAGCAACACACATTGAACTGATGATATTTCACTCTCTCAGGGAGGGTATGATGCTACACTGATTTTTTGTTTGTAACCCGCAACACACACATTGAATTGATGATAGTCAATAAATTAAATTTTAGTCTAGTTCCTTTTTTTTTTTTTTTTTTCCACATACAATAAGTGCACTCTGCCCATTAGGCAAAGTATTATAATAATTTTGCTAGATATTGATGACACTGACATTTTAACGGAAACTTGAAATAATTGACCTAGAATGTAACAACAATGTTTGTGTTGTCTTTCATGAATAATTTAGTCAAATAAGCACAAACTGTAAACTGCCAGCTTAACCAAGAAAGCCTGCCAGTGATTGGTCAATATAAAATATTCAGCGTGTGAGGGTTAATATCAGAGTCAGTCGATTTTGCTCCAGCATGGAGGACACACCTACAATTTCCTCTCCATTAACATTTGGACAGAAACAACAAGAAAGAAGTGATAATACCAATACTAGTGTTGATGAAGAACCATTACCTTCATCATCCACGTCTTTACCTTTGGGACAAAAAGTTAATGAAGGGTGTGAGAGAGAAGAAGAGGTGATACAAAAAAAGGAATTTGAATTAAAAATTAGCCAAATGTTGGAAAAAGGTGGACATGGAAGCCGGAAAATTTTCACTCGAGAAAAATTAGCCCAATACATCGAGGAAGTCAAAAATGCTAAATTGAAACTGACTACAAAGACATCTCATGAATATGATCTATTGTCTCGATATGATGTCAAAAATCTATTTGGGGATGACGTCTTAGTAACCATCGACGAAACTGAACGAAGAATGAAGCGGGGGACCAAGCGTAAACTGACCAGTGACAATCGTCATTCTACTACGGCTGTAACAACAACAACCACAACAACAACAACAACAGGAACAACAACAGCTGATCCTGGCCGGATGTGTCGTCGTTTCATACATCAAGGGCAATTGTATGATACGATTTATGATGCACACAGAGCAGTTTGTCACGGAGGAGAAAAAAGAACTTATTTTGAAGCAAGTAAAACTATCGCTAACGTCACTCAACAATCGGTGAAACTCTTTATTTCACTCTGCCACATATGCAATTTGAAACGACTTCCTCGACGAAAAAAGGGGGTAATACGGCCCATTGTATCGACCAGTTTTGCGGAGCGAGGACAAATGGACTTAATAAATATGCAAAAAGAAGGAGGATGTGTGTATAAATATATTTTACATTATCAGGATCATTTAACAAAGTTTTCGGTTTTACGACCTCTTCGCAGTAAACGGGCGATTGAAGTGGCACGCCACTTACTCGATATATTTGCTCTCTTGGGAGCCCCACGAATTCTGCAGAGCGATAACGGCCGTGAATTTGTGGCAGAGGTCATTCAAGAGCTAAAAAACGAAATGTGGCCCAACATGCTCCTCATTAATAGCAAACCTCGTCATCCACAGAGCCAAGGGAGCATTGAACGTGCGAATGGGGATGTAATCAAAATGCTTGGCAGTTGGATGTGTGAGAATCAAACGCGAGATTGGTCAGCTGGACTTCCCTTTGTGCAATTCACCAAAAACACAGCATATTCACGTGGAATTGGCATATCGCCTTACAAGGCAGTTTTTGGTATAGAACCGCCAATAGTTATGAAGATTCGTCTTTCGCCCTCAATATATAGCCAATTGTTCAATAACTGTCACTATGATGACAATGAAGAAGAAGAAGAAGAAGACAAAGAGGATGAAGAAAAAAGAGGCAAAGAAGCAAAGGTAAAATTCCTTAATATTTATTGGTTTTGTTTTCAGTTCAACCTTGGAAAACAAGAGTCCTCAATTAATTTCTGTATACTAAAATTTTTTTTTTTTATATAATTGCAGTATTCCCTGTCATCATCAAGTCCGCTGCTGCGTCAGATTTCTTCACCGTTGCCAGACATGGAAGAAATAATTTTTGATGAGGTTGAGGAGGTTACTGTTACTGTTGCTGATGGTGCTACAACTGCCTCTACTTCCATATTATCCCTGCCACAAATACCGCCACCTTCATTACCCCCTATATTATCACCACCAACACCATCATCACCTGGTATTGTGCTGTCGCCTAAAGTAATAATAAATAGAAGATTATGTAATTTAGAAGATGGTAAACCTAATGATAATAATAATTCTGAAGTAAATAACGATTCATATAATTTACATATTGAAAATTTAGGAACTATTAGAAGCAAAGTTTATGAGCGTCAGATAACTAATGCCTCAAAAATGTTACAATTGTCATCGGCAAATGTAACACCTGTTAGCCTATATGATACTGTTAATGTGATAATACCTAAAGAAGATAGGGAAAACAAAACAGGAATGCGAACAATCAGTGGAATTATCATCGAAATAGACAATGAAAGAGATTTATATCGTGTAGCTACAAAATTTGGAACAATTAACCAATATCTATCAAGAAACGATTTTGATAAAACAATCGAAAGAATAATGCCAAACGAAATTAATAAGAATCAACAACTTGGGCTTCGTGAGATTGTTCGTAGACAATCAAATTACTTTCTCAGTGATAATAGGCACTTGAAACAATTAGTATGCCACTGTAAACTTTTATCTTGTTTAAATCATAGAAGTATTTGCAAAAGAAATAATCAGAAATGTACCAAAAAATGCCGGCATAATGAAAATTTATGTAAAAACTCATAGCACCAAAAAGTAAAATGCCGTTTCGCTCGTTTTTCAATATATATATGGTTGGTTTGGTTTAAATACTCATCAGTAAAGAATTATATTTTGTATTTGGGCTTATTATTTATTACCAGTTCACAAACTGTTATTTTGATCGATTCTGACAGAGTATAGAACACAGGTGAGGAGACTAAAAATAATCTAATGAACTCAGCCTTATTAGGTAAATGGGGTCTTTCTTGCACAGTAGGCCGAGACGTTTGTTCTCTGGCATAGAACGTACTTCTCAGCCACTATGCAAAAAAGACCCCATTTGCCTAATAAGGCAGAGTGATTTTCTTGTTGTGTTAGTTTATTTAAGTTAATTCGTTTTACCTCAAATATAAACAAATTAACTTAAACAAACATGAACGTTGTAGGCCAAGTGCGACGTCCCCTAAAGCCTATAAAAAATTAGAGGTCATTCATACAATTAACTATAGTATTTGGAGGAGCCACTTTGCAATTTCCGAGAACACACCAGATTACATCAGACTTCTGAATTACAAAAACGTTTTCTCTGGTGAATAGCAAATGAGTATATATGACAGGAAGGATTTTGATATTTCGAGTCAGTAACCCAAGACAGACATATGGGCTGAATAAGTATTGGTCATCATTATTTGATATTATATAACCATCAATTAGGTTATGACTGAATCTATCAAATATCTGAGACTCATATACGAGACCAACTGGCTCATAACACTTTACATACTGTGGATACTTATTTATTTGCCCACTCCTCCTGCGAGTACAACTCCATCTTTTCTTTAAGGCTCCCATGACATAAGTTTTTTCGTCCATATTCTGATTACTGGTTCCTAAAGCCATTATGCCTAAGGTTATAGGCTCTTTCAATATTTCAGCCCTTTTATAACCAAATTTGTATAATATTAGCGAAGGTACACAGAGACCAATGGGAATTTTCTTGCCTTGTAATTTACATTTTATAGTCCTCTTTGCAGTACCTTCCCTTTCATGTAATGTCGTTGAAGAAGCATTACAAAGGTCAGGTATTTTTAACCTCTCGAATATTGAAAGAAATGGAATATTATACTCATCTTCATTAAACCACTCACAGATTTTTCGTTTCCTTTTAATTTCAAAACGGGGATGAATAAATGTCAACCTTAGATCTACTGGATACAATTTACAAACTTTTTGATCTGTTTTAAATGAAGGAAAAATTCCACATCTTTCGGCATCAGTATCCATAGTTTTTATTACTTCTTCATAAAATCTCCCAACAATATCGGAAAAGTTGGGAGGTTCTCCATTGTCGAGGGTACCATTTGCAACTGTGAATTTTGATGTAATTTGTTCTTTCCATGTAATGTAGTTTTTAGGTAGCAATACTCGTATTGACGGAGACTCAATAAAGTATATCAATACTGGTACATCTTCCGGATGTATTAATTCAGCGATTGCTATGAACCCTCCTTTTTTTGTTTTTTCATTTTTTACAAGTGTATAACCTGAATATTCGATGGGAATGAAGTTTGAAAGTTTATCAACAAGCCAGTCCTTCCCAATGAGACAATATATTTTAATATCTTTATAATTGTTCAACACGCCTAATGTAGCAGAGGCATATTCTCCACAAATGGCAGCTGATCCTCTTGCTTGACCAATTATGTAGCTGGCAAGTTTCATTTTAGGGGTATGGATTGAAATCATAATTGTAATCTTACCTAATAAAAAATATCTATATCCTTTTATAATGAATAAATATAAAAAAAAAAATCCACTACCTGTTAACAGGTAGAATTAGCTATGTTATCATCAGTGCCAACCAGGCAAAGGACAACACGAGATTGAACAAATGGGAAAAAGTTTATTTAACCCTGAATGCCCCACCTGGACTTAATCGAGCCTTTATTATACTTTTAAAAACATTAAAATCGATCCGGCAGAACATCAAAGCCCCCAAAACATAAACGTATATAATAATAATTAATAATTACTTGCTGTTTTCCGTTTTTGGGGTATACGGTTGTTTTGGTTTAATAACACACATCAATAAAGCCAACTATTTAAGGTTCGATTTGCATAATAAACAGGAGCAATATCCTCCCAAAATATATATATATAAAGAAGTGTGCGACCAAGAAAATCAAAGTCATTAATCCTATAAATTAAGGTAATGGATTGGAATCAATTATTAGTATTATTATTAATATTGACCGTAAGAAAAATTACTACTGTTTGTTTTGCTCATTCTATAATTCCCTGGGCTCCATTATCTATTAAAACTCCATACATGACATTTATAAATGACCCAAATGACATTTATAAATCCTACATGGCAAACAAGACATCAACAATCAAAAACAAAATTATTTAAAGAAATAGTAATGATCCCAACTGTTTATAATATTTCATTTTCAATAACATGTGGTGCATGTTATACATACTCTTATTTCTTATATCCAAAATTAACTATAAATGTAGATATAAATGAAGAAACAGAGGGACGCTTATTATACGAAACTTTTCCAGATCCTAATAAATACTATATAGGATGTAAAATATATGAATGTAAAATGACCACGGTTAAGATTGAATTAAATAACCCTTTGGAAACATTAGAGGGAAGAATTATTTGTCATTTGAATCGTGGTATTCAACATACTAAAGAAATTCTACTCTTTAAAGGAATAAGTAGAATAGAAATACGTAAAGTAGAAAACAACCAGTGTGCACTTCCTATTAACTTAACATTGTTGAATTCTTTCATTTCAAGCCGAACTTTTAGTAAAAATGAAGATATTTGCTATATATATCCGATAGTAAGTAGTACTCGATCGTTTCTTTTCAAAGAGGAAACACCGTTATTAGTATACCAGATTAACTATACACATCAATCAAATCATGTTGGATTATCTCAAGAATTGTGTTTTAAATTCCAATGGTTGTTTTGGGTTTTGGGTTTGGGGCATTTTTTGATACATTAGACATTGATAAAGAAATAGTTTAAGTTTTTGATGGGATGTTGATGTTTATTAACATAAATTTTAGTTTAAAGTGGTTCGGGAAGTTCGTATGAAATATACTCTCCTATTTCTTCCTGCCTTTTTTTTTTTTTTTTTACTTTTAACACATATAATATAATATAATTGAATAATTAATAAACTTACTGAAATTATAATTATTATTATACTCAAAACAAACAAATATTGATGCATATAGGTTATAGCATGCGAATCAATACTTTTTTTACAATTACCAATACACTGTGCTATATAGAGTGTCCCATTTAAATCTTCTCGAAGAACTTTAAGTATAGGACGAGTCTTATTATTATATGTTGTTATATTGTCAAGAATGCTATCTTGTTCATCCAATATTTTAATATTATTCTCATCGTACACAAATTTGATAACAACAGACGACATTCTATTTAAGGTATCACACTTTTCTGATAATTTATTAACATTATTCACAACCTTTATTTGTGAATGACTGTGATCCAAACATAGTGTCTTTCTTTGACCATCTATTAAAAACTTAACATAGGTATCTGCTAAGGGCGTCAGAATAAGATATTCTTCTTCGTTACCTGAGGCAGCAATTTGTAAATCATATTTCATTGATGATGATAATTTTCTGTATGGCCAGCCTTGAGGGCAACCTAGAAGAATATTGATATGGCTAAATATTACAAATCTTCCTATTAATTTACTTGTTGTGTTTTGATTCAGTCGTCTTTTCATTGGTAATTGAAATTTATTTAATATAAATAGTTGTGAAACATTCCCAAATTTTAACTCTGCATTTAACCATTTATGTTGTTCTGTATTATTATATCCTAATAATTCATTTAAATTTCTATCGTAATAAATAGATATTATAAAATTGAGGTTATTTCTTACAAACCAAAATTTAATTGAATCTTCAAATATTGTCAATCTTTTTCCATTTTCGTTGACTGCACATTCAGTATATAAATGGGGATTGTGACTAACTATTACTCGTACTGATAACAAAACAAGAAGACATATCTTTCGTGAAATTGTATTCATTTTTTTAAAAGGTAAGAGTATTATTTCGATGTGTCAGGGTGGTGTTGTGCGTTCTAGTGGTCTCAACGGAGTTCCCCCACCCCCCTGCCTCCATCCGGGAGAGTCCCATCCTGTCAGGGTATAAATATTAAAGGACTCGAGGTTCCACACACATCAGTGTGTCCCTGCTACACCCAACAGTATGGACCATGGGGTCCCTACTATAAATCACCTCTTTAAGGGTTTAGCAAGAGATTTCTCCAGTAAAGTAAAAGGTGAGTTGCAAGTCTTTTCTGTTTTTAAGGTGCCTGTTACGAACCCGGATCCAGCGTCCGAGCAAGGAGCAGTAACAACTACGCCATCTGTGGGTCAGCTCCCGAAACCTCCGCCAAACGAACGACGACACCGGATGAGGACGGCGAATATCGGCCACAAGGGCCAGTTTCCAGTCCTGTGCAGCTCACAACACAGCCGCTCCTGACCTCTGGTGAGGTGGTGCTCCGACGACAGCGCCATCTATGGACTGGATACATCAGGTGTTTGTGCCCGAGCCCGTAAGTGAGATGTATTAGTGTCCCGGTTATTGATGACGTGTCTGTTTACAGAGTCGACCTGGGACCGCTGTGTTGAAGGTTGAGTCAGTCTACCCGAGGCAGCCAGTCTCCATACTGTGAAGTTTGCTGCAGCTGTTGTGACGTCGCCCCCCCCCCCCCCCCCGGAAGAACACTGTGGTGTGTTAGCCTGCCAGTAGAGTGGCAGTGAAAGGATTTACCCGGGACCGACTGTTGGAGACGATAATCCACTGGGGTATTAAGGACAGGAGGGTGATTTGTGATATCACACGAGACTCCTGTCTAGGGCGTACCCCTTATATCGTTCGTGGAGTGGCCGTACCAGCCTTGGTGGCTCAGTACCTGCCAGCAGACCAGCTGGACGTGTGGTTGACGGCCTCCACGACGGTGCCCCCAGTGGACCTGTGTTTTGGCTGACCTGTGGCCAGGGTAGGCTCGGAATTCTCAGAGGGCACGTCGTGAGGCCACGAAGAAGGCACCGAGAGTTATGGCACCAGCGTCTTCAGTAGAAGACATCGATTGAGGATTAATCCCCCTTGTTAAGTGTTAATACCCCTCCCCCTTGTGTACTCTTTTATTCTATATATTTAATCGGTGATGGTGAAAATTATAATATTAAGTTCTTAGCTTTCTTTCCCTACTCCCTTTAAGTTACTTGCGTCACGGATCTCATCCCTTGATAGCCACTACTGGCTCGGGAACGGATACATATATCTTTCTCTAACAACATCAGAGTAAGGACCCCGTTGCGTCCCGAGAGGGCCGTAACATAATTGGCATCCCCAGCGGGATCCGTCCCCTTGTTAAGTATGTTTGACAGGGGTGGTGAAGTGGCGTAATCCCTGTAAATAATTCCCCCTGTGTGACGATTGTGACGTTATACGTCCTGTGCGGTGCTGAGAGTGACTAAGTGCGATATTGTGCAGTGCGGTGCTCGCTGTGATTAAGCGATTAAGTGCAATATTGACTAGTGCGGTGCTCAGTGATTTAGTGCAATATTGTAGAGCGAAGTGTTCGCTTGGACTCAGTGCAATATTGGGTAGTGTGGTGCCCGAAGTGATTACGTGCAATATTGGCAAGTGCAGTGTTTGGTGCTATAAAGTGCAATATTGGCGTAGAACAGTGCTCGGTGTGTTAAGTGCTAACGTGTAAGCAGTGTGTTAAGTGCAAAGTGTTCCATCTGTGACAATGGCAGACAAAGCTACCATCGATGATCTGGACGAGGTTCAGGCTTTTCTGAACAGAGAGGATTGTCTTGCCAGATTGAAATATCTGAGCAAACCAGAGCTTGTACTAGTGAGCGCCTACCTGGAGATCAAGATCCGTGCCAGTGATTCCCGTGTGGAAATATTGTCCAAGGTTCACCGGCACTTGAAGGCAGAAGAGAAACAGGAAGGCGAGACTCCTAGTACAAAGGAAAGTGCAGACATAGCTTCCACGGAAAAGGAAGATAAGGGCAGCGACGTTGACAGTGATGTAGGCGAGCTTAATATCAGCTTCCTAACAGTCAAGATGCGTGCCCTAGAGATCAATCGTGAAATAGAATGGAAGAAATTAGAAATGGAACGAGAGAGACAAGATAAAGAATTAGAGATGAGACGTTTAGAATTAGAAGAAAGGAAAGCAGAGAGAGAAAGAGAAGAGAAACGAGAAAGAGAAGAACGAGAAAGAGAAGAGAAACGAGAAAAAGAAGAGCGAGAAAGAGAAGAGAAACGAGAAAGAGAAGAACGAGAAAGAGAAGAGAGACGAGAAAGAGAAAGAGAAGAACGAGAAAGAGAAGAGAAACGAGAAAAAGAAGAGCGAGAAAGAGAAGAGAAACGAGAAAGAGAAGAGCGAGAAAGAGACGAGAGAGGGAAGAACGAGAAAGAGAGAGAGAAGAACGAGACAGGCAAGAACGACAGGACAGAGAGGAAAAGGAGAGACAACATGAACTAGAAGTATTGCGGTTAGGTGGGCGGAGGCAAACGACGGACACCAGTGGTTTCGATCCGGTAAGAAACATCAAAATGGTCCCCAAATTCCATGAGAAGGAAGTGTCAAAGTTCTTTGCAGCCTTCGAGAAAGTCGCTGCCTCTTTGGAGTGGCCAAGGGAGAATTGGGCCATCATGATACAGTCAGTCTTGACTGGGAAGGCCCAAATCGCCTACTCTACGTTATCCCTTGACGACTCCGGCGATTATGACAAGGTGAAGAAGGTCGTGCTCATGGCGTACCAATTGGTACCTGAGGCTTACAGGCAGAAGTTTAGAAACCTGAAGAAGACCTCAGAGCACACTTTTACCGAATTCGCCACGATCAAGGAGCGACTTTTCCAGGAATGGTGTGCCTCTCGGAAGGTGGAGACCAAGGAAGACCTCGAGCAGCTGATTCTGCTGGAGGACTTCAAGGATTGTTTGTCTGGAGACCTGAAGACGTACCTAGAGGAACAGCAGGTGGAGACCTTGAGTGCAGCAGCCACCATGGCTGAAGAGTATATCCTGACTCATAGGCCGTCTGCTAAGTACGTCCCGAGGAATTACCAGCGCCGGTTTGACAGACCTCAGGACGATGAAGAGGAAAGACCCGTCCCACGAAGCGCTAAGAAGACGCCCCCAAGTAGCCCTCGAAGAACAAGTCCAAGCAGTCCGAAACACCGGAGCCCGAGGAGGAATATGGTGTGCTGGACCTGTGGGCAGAAAGGGCACGTAGCTGCTAGGTGCCGAGGCAGAAGAGGTGGCAGCGCACGAAGGGAGGTGATGTTGATGAGCTGTGGAACATCACCAGCAGGAAGCCAGTCGACGACGACGCAGGAAGAACCCAGATTGTTTTCCCCTCACACTTCAGGCGGGTATGTATCGAGTGATCATACTGGTAGATCTGTAGTAGTGCTCAGAGATAGTGGAGCAGCCCAGTCCCTGATCATGAAGAGCTCGGTACCCGAGGGAGTAAGTGTGGATGGGAGACCAGAGGTTATCCTGGTTGGGTTTCCGAGAACGCAGTATATCGCCCCCTTAGTGCCAGTACATCTCGACTCGCCTTATTTCAGCGGCACATGTGCGTTGGCAGTAGTCGATACCCTCCCTGTGGCTGGGATTGACGTGGTACTATCCAACGACTTGGTGACAGATTGGAGCACCAATCATCCCAAGGTTGCGGACGAGTCTACCAGAACAGCACGGTCTGAGGTAACAGGCAATGGTAATGTCCAGGTAAAGACAGACCCGGATTTGAACATATTTAATTTGTCCTCTCACCCGCAGATCGATGATATTCTAGCAGAGACTTCTAATTCGTCTCTCGACAAGGAACATGAGGCTAAGAAGGCAAAGGTACCTGAGTTAGAAGAGAGGCCTCGTGTGCAGGCACCCACGGATACCAACGAGTCTGGAGCGAAGGCGGATGTGTGCTTGCGGTATGGCAAGTTACAGCATGTAGTGAACCAGCCAGAGATTCCCCAGACGTCAGAGGTATGTGAGGCGTGTTCAAAAGGTCTAGTGCCCTGTTTGGTCCAAGCCAGGCTAGTGGATGGTGCCGACTATGGACATGACAAGCTCGGGAAACTTATCCCTCAACTTACCAAATGTTTCCTATCGGTATTTTGTTCGATTCTCATATGTGTTCTCGTTTGTGCTCTCAGTGAGGACTGGTGGACGACCCGACGAATGATGGCTCCCATGAACATCGTGAAAAGGTCCCAGGGATTGGAGCTTTGTACTGCAAGTGTTGCAGTTGAAGAAGGGACCTGGGAGGTAATAGATGATACAGGAGGTACGACATGTGATAATATGAGTGACTGTTTCCGACAGGTTGACACCCCCCCGCGTGACAGCTGAGCCTCAACACAGCGTTATGCGGAACGTTGGTCGACCTGACGGTGGCAGAGTGAATGCCATCTGCGACGTACAAGCAGCCCTATTGGGACTAGGTGTGAACCTAGTAGAGTATGCAGTAAGTACTGACTTGCCCACTGTCGCAATCACTCTGAATTATCAGACTCCTGTATTCCAGGTTCCTGTCTCCCTGAAGGACCATCGGACCGGCACCAGAAATGCCGTCTATGGTCAGCCATCATCGGTGCCACGACATAAGGAAGTGTCGAGTCACCCCAGATCGTGTCTACACCGATCCTTACTCGAGAGGTGTGAGGTTATGCTCCGGATTAACATCTCGGTGGAGACGTGGAAGATTACACCAGGCAGGACCTTGCCTTCAATTTTAAAGTTCCCGTTGTGCCGGAATTGCCTAGTAGGACAGTTCTGTGGACGAGCCAGCCTCGCCATCCCAGATTATAAAGCATGTGTGTCCATTTGGAGCAGTGTCGCCGTACTAATTTGGTTTGTGTTTCTTTTTATAGAACCCCAAACCAAATTCCTTTTGGTGGGGAGGTGTTACGAACCCGGATCCAGCGTCCGAGCAAGGAGCAGTAACAACTACGCCATCTGTGGGTCAGCTCCCGAAACCCCCGCCAAACGAACGACGACACCGGATGAGGACGGCGAATATCGGCCACAAGGGCCAGTTTCCAGTCCTGTGCAGCTCACAACACAGCCGCTCCTGACCTCTGGTGAGGTGGTGCTCCGACGACAGCGCCATCTATGGACTGGATACATCAGGTGTTTGTGCCCGAGCCCGTAAGTGAGATGTATTAGTGTCCCGGTTATTGATGACGTGTCTGTTTACAGAGTCGACCTGGGACCGCTGTGTTGAAGGTTGAGTCAGTCTACCCGAGGCAGCCAGTCTCCATACTGTGAAGTTTGCTGCAGCTGTTGTGACGTCGCCCCCCCCCCCCGGAAGAACACTGTGGTGTGTTAGCCTGCCAGTAGAGTGGCAGTGAAAGGATTTACCCGGGACCGACTGTTGGAGACGATAATCCACTGGGGTATTAAGGACAGGAGGGTGATTTGTGATATCACACGAGACTCCTGTCTAGGGCGTACCCCTTATATCGTTCGTGGAGTGGCCGTACCAGCCTTGGTGGCTCAGTACCTGCCAGCAGACCAGCTGGACGTGTGGTTGACGGCCTCCACGACGGTGCCCCCAGTGGACCTGTGTTTTGGCTGACCTGTGGCCAGGGTAGGCTCGGAATTCTCAGAGGGCACGTCGTGAGGCCACGAAGAAGGCACCGAGAGTTATTGCACCAGCGTCTTCAGTAGAAGACATCGATTGAGGATTAATCCCCCTTGTTAAGTGTTAATACCCCTCCCCCTTGTGTACTCTTTTATTCTATATATTTAATCGGTGATGGTGAAAATTATAATATTAAGTTCTTAGCTTTCTTTCCCTACTCCCTTTAAGTTACTTGCGTCACGGATCTCATCCCTTGATAGCCACTACTGGCTCGGGAACGGATACATATATCTTTCTCTAACAACATCAGAGTAAGGACCCCGTTGCGTCCCGAGAGGGCCGTAACATAATTGGCATCCCCAGCGGGATCCGTCCCCTTGTTAAGTATGTTTGACAGGGGTGGTGAAGTGGCGTAATCCCTGTAAATAATTCCCCCTGTGTGACGATTGTGACGTTATACGTCCTGTGCGGTGCTGAGAGTGACTAAGTGCGATATTGTGCAGTGCGGTGCTCGCTGTGATTAAGCGATTAAGTGCAATATTGACTAGTGCAGTGCTCAGTGATTTAGTGCAATATTGTAGAGCGAAGTGTTCGCTTGGACTCAGTGCAATATTGGGTAGTGTGGTGCCCGAAGTGATTACGTGCAATATTGGCAAGTGCAGTGTTTGGTGCTATAAAGTGCAATATTGGCGTAGAACAGTGCTCGGTGTGTTAAGTGCTAACGTGTAAGCAGTGTGTTAAGTGCAAAGTGTTCCATCTGTGACAATGGCAGACAAAGCTACCATCGATGATCTGGACGAGGTTCAGGCTTTTCTGAACAGAGAGGATTGTCTTGCCAGATTGAAATATCTGAGCAAACCAGAGCTTGTACTAGTGAGCGCCTACCTGGAGATCAAGATCCGTGCCAGTGATTCCCGTGTGGAAATATTGTCCAAGGTTCACCGGCACTTGAAGGCAGAAGAGAAACAGGAAGGCGAGACTCCTAGTACAAAGGAAAGTGCAGACATAGCTTCCACGGAAAAGGAAGATAAGGGCAGCGACGTTGACAGTGATGTAGGCGAGCTTAATATCAGCTTCCTAACAGTCAAGATGCGTGCCCTAGAGATCAATCGTGAAATAGAATGGAAGAAATTAGAAATGGAACGAGAGAGACAAGATAAAGAATTAGAGATGAGACGTTTAGAATTAGAAGAAAGGAAAGCAGAGAGAGAAAGAGAAGAGAAACGAGAAAGAGAAGAACGAGAAAGAGAAGAGAAACGAGAAAAAGAAGAGCGAGAAAGAGAAGAGAAACGAGAAAGAGAAGAACGAGAAAGAGAAGAGAGACGAGAAAGAGAAAGAGAAGAACGAGAAAGAGAAGAGAAACGAGAAAAAGAAGAGCGAGAAAGAGAAGAGAAACGAGAAAGAGAAGAGCGAGAAAGAGACGAGAGAGGGAAGAACGAGAAAGAGAGAGAGAAGAACGAGACAGGCAAGAACGACAGGACAGAGAGGAAAAGGAGAGACAACATGAACTAGAAGTATTGCGGTTAGGTGGGCGGAGGCAAACGACGGACACCAGTGGTTTCGATCCGGTAAGAAACATCAAAATGGTCCCCAAATTCCATGAGAAGGAAGTGTCAAAGTTCTTTGCAGCCTTCGAGAAAGTCGCTGCCTCTTTGGAGTGGCCAAGGGAGAATTGGGCCATCATGATACAGTCAGTCTTGACTGGGAAGGCCCAAATCGCCTACTCTACGTTATCCCTTGACGACTCCGGCGATTATGACAAGGTGAAGAAGGTCGTGCTCATGGCGTACCAATTGGTACCTGAGGCTTACAGGCAGAAGTTTAGAAACCTGAAGAAGACCTCAGAGCACACTTTTACCGAATTCGCCACGATCAAGGAGCGACTTTTCCAGGAATGGTGTGCCTCTCGGAAGGTGGAGACCAAGGAAGACCTCGAGCAGCTGATTCTGCTGGAGGACTTCAAGGATTGTTTGTCTGGAGACCTGAAGACGTACCTAGAGGAACAGCAGGTGGAGACCTTGAGTGCAGCAGCCACCATGGCTGAAGAGTATATCCTGACTCATAGGCCGTCTGCTAAGTACGTCCCGAGGAATTACCAGTGCCGGTTTGACAGACCTCAGGACGATGAAGAGGAAAGACCCGTCCCACGAAGCGCTAAGAAGACGCCCCCAAGTAGCCCTCGAAGAACAAGTCCAAGCAGTCCGAAACACCGGAGCCCGAGGAGGAATATGGTGTGCTGGACCTGTGGGCAGAAAGGGCACGTAGCTGCTAGGTGCCGAGGCAGAAGAGGTGGCAGCGCACGAAGGGAGGTGATGTTGATGAGCTGTGGAACATCACCAGCAGGAAGCCAGTCGACGACGACGCAGGAAGAACCCAGATTGTTTTCCCCTCACACTTCAGGCGGGTATGTATCGAGTGATCATACTGGTAGATCTGTAGTAGTGCTCAGAGATAGTGGAGCAGCCCAGTCCCTGATCATGAAGAGCTCGGTACCCGAGGGAGTAAGTGTGGATGGGAGACCAGAGGTTATCCTGGTTGGGTTTCCGAGAACGCAGTATATCGCCCCCTTAGTGCCAGTACATCTCGACTCGCCTTATTTCAGCGGCACATGTGCGTTGGCAGTAGTCGATACCCTCCCTGTGGCTGGGATTGACGTGGTACTATCCAACGACTTGGTGACAGATTGGAGCACCAATCATCCCAAGGTTTCGGACGAGTCTACCAGAACAGCACGGTCTGAGGTAACAGGCAATGGTAATGTCCAGGTAAAGACAGACCCGGATTTGAACATATTTAATTTGTCCTCTCACCCGCAGATCGATGATATTCTAGCAGAGACTTCTAATTCGTCTCTCGACAAGGAACATGAGGCTAAGAAGGCAAAGGTACCTGAGTTAGAAGAGAGGCCTCGTGTGCAGGCACCCACGGATACCAACGAGTCTGGAGCGAAGGCGGATGTGTGCTTGCGGTATGGCAAGTTACAGCATGTAGTGAACCAGCCAGAGATTCCCCAGACGTCAGAGGTATGTGAGGCGTGTTCAAAACGTCTAGTGCCCTCTTTGGTCCAAGCCAGGCTAGTGGATGGTGCCGGCTATGGACATGACAAGCTCGGGAAACTTATCCCTCAACTTACCAAATGTTTCCTATCGGTATTTTGTTCGATTCTCATATGTGTTCTCGTTTGTGCTCTCAGTGAGGACTGGTGGACGACCCGACGAATGATGGCTCCCATGAACATCGTGAAAAGGTCCCAGGGATTGGAGCTTTGTACTGCAAGTGTTGCAGTTGAAGAAGGGACCTGGGAGGTAATAGATGATACAGGAGGTACGACATGTGATAATATGAGTGACTGTTTCCGACAGGTTGACACCCCCCCGCGTGACAGCTGAGCCTCAACACAGCGTTATGCGGAACGTTGGTCGACCTGACGGTGGCAGAGTGAATGCCATCTGCGACGTACAAGCAGCCCTATTGGGACTAGGTGTGAACCTAGTAGAGTATGCAGTAAGTACTGACTTGCCCACTGTCGCAATCACTCTGAATTATCAGACTCCTGTATTCCAGGTTCCTGTCTCCCTGAAGGACCATCGGACCGGCACCAGAAATGCCGTCTATGGTCAGCCATCATCGGTGCCACGACATAAGGAAGTGTCGAGTCACCCCAGATCGTGTCTACACCGATCCTTACTCGAGAGGTGTGAGGTTATGCTCCGGATTAACATCTCGGTGGAGACGTGGAAGATTACACCAGGCAGGACCTTGCCTTCAATTTTAAAGTTCCCGTTGTGCCGGAATTGCCTAGTAGGACAGTTCTGTGGACGAGCCAGCCTCGCCATCCCAGATTATAAAGCATGTGTGTCCATTTGGAGCAGTGTCGCCGTACTAATTTGGTTTGTGTTTCTTTTTATAGAACCCCAAACCAAATTCCTTTTGGTGGGGAGGTGTTACGAACCCGGATCCAGCGTCCGAGCAAGGAGCAGTAACAACTACGCCATCTGTGGGTCAGCTCCCGAAACCCCCGCCAAACGAACGACGACACCGGATGAGGACGGCGAATATCGGCCACAAGGGCCAGTTTCCAGTCCTGTGCAGCTCACAACACAGCCGCTCCTGACCTCTGGTGAGGTGGTGCTCCGACGACAGCGCCATCTATGGACTGGATACATCAGGTGTTTGTGCCCGAGCCCGTAAGTGAGATGTATTAGTGTCCCGGTTATTGATGACGTGTCTGTTTACAGAGTCGACCTGGGACCGCTGTGTTGAAGGTTGAGTCAGTCTACCCGAGGCAGCCAGTCTCCATACTGTGAAGTTTGCTGCAGCTGTTGTGACGTCGCCCCCCCCCCCCGGAAGAACACTGTGGTGTGTTAGCCTGCCAGTAGAGTGGCAGTGAAAGGATTTACCCGGGACCGACTGTTGGAGACGATAATCCACTGGGGTATTAAGGACAGGAGGGTGATTTGTGATATCACACGAGACTCCTGTCTAGGGCGTACCCCTTATATCGTTCGTGGAGTGGCCGTACCAGCCTTGGTGGCTCAGTACCTGCCAGCAGACCAGCTGGACGTGTGGTTGACGGCCTCCACGACGGTGCCCCCAGTGGACCTGTGTTTTGGCTGACCTGTGGCCAGGGTAGGCTCGGAATTCTCAGAGGGCACGTCGTGAGGCCACGAAGAAGGCACCGAGAGTTATTGCACCAGCGTCTTCAGTAGAAGACATCGATTGAGGATTAATCCCCCTTGTTAAGTGTTAATACCCCTCCCCCTTGTGTACTCTTTTATTCTATATATTTAATCGGTGATGGTGAAAATTATAATATTAAGTTCTTAGCTTTCTTTCCCTACTCCCTTTAAGTTACTTGCGTCACGGATCTCATCCCTTGATAGCCACTACTGGCTCGGGAACGGATACATATATCTTTCTCTAACAACATCAGAGTAAGGACCCCGTTGCGTCCCGAGAGGGCCGTAACATAATTGGCATCCCCAGCGGGATCCGTCCCCTTGTTAAGTATGTTTGACAGGGGTGGTGAAGTGGCGTAATCCCTGTAAATAATTCCCCCTGTGTGACGATTGTGACGTTATACGTCCTGTGCGGTGCTGAGAGTGACTAAGTGCGATATTGTGCAGTGCGGTGCTCGCTGTGATTAAGCGATTAAGTGCAATATTGACTAGTGCGGTGCTCAGTGATTTAGTGCAATATTGTAGAGCGAAGTGTTCGCTTGGACTCAGTGCAATATTGGGTAGTGTGGTGCCCGAAGTGATTACGTGCAATATTGGCAAGTGCAGTGTTTGGTGCTATAAAGTGCAATATTGGCGTAGAACAGTGCTCGGTGTGTTAAGTGCTAACGTGTAAGCAGTGTGTTAAGTGCAAAGTGTTCCATCTGTGACAATGGCAGACAAAGCTACCATCGATGATCTGGACGAGGTTCAGGCTTTTCTGAACAGAGAGGATTGTCTTGCCAGATTGAAATATCTGAGCAAACCAGAGCTTGTACTAGTGAGCGCCTACCTGGAGATCAAGATCCGTGCCAGTGATTCCCGTGTGGAAATATTGTCCAAGGTTCACCGGCACTTGAAGGCAGAAGAGAAACAGGAAGGCGAGACTCCTAGTACAAAGGAAAGTGCAGACATAGCTTCCACGGAAAAGGAAGATAAGGGCAGCGACGTTGACAGTGATGTAGGCGAGCTTAATATCAGCTTCCTAACAGTCAAGATGCGTGCCCTAGAGATCAATCGTGAAATAGAATGGAAGAAATTAGAAATGGAACGAGAGAGACAAGATAAAGAATTAGAGATGAGACGTTTAGAATTAGAAGAAAGGAAAGCAGAGAGAGAAAGAGAAGAGAAACGAGAAAGAGAAGAACGAGAAAGAGAAGAGAAACGAGAAAAAGAAGAGCGAGAAAGAGAAGAGAAACGAGAAAGAGAAGAACGAGAAAGAGAAGAGAGACGAGAAAGAGAAAGAGAAGAACGAGAAAGAGAAGAGAAACGAGAAAAAGAAGAGCGAGAAAGAGAAGAGAAACGAGAAAGAGAAGAGCGAGAAAGAGACGAGAGAGGGAAGAACGAGAAAGAGAGAGAGAAGAACGAGACAGGCAAGAACGACAGGACAGAGAGGAAAAGGAGAGACAACATGAACTAGAAGTATTGCGGTTAGGTGGGCGGAGGCAAACGACGGACACCAGTGGTTTCGATCCGGTAAGAAACATCAAAATGGTCCCCAAATTCCATGAGAAGGAAGTGTCAAAGTTCTTTGCAGCCTTCGAGAAAGTCGCTGCCTCTTTGGAGTGGCCAAGGGAGAATTGGGCCATCATGATACAGTCAGTCTTGACTGGGAAGGCCCAAATCGCCTACTCTACGTTATCCCTTGACGACTCCGGCGATTATGACAAGGTGAAGAAGGTCGTGCTCATGGCGTACCAATTGGTACCTGAGGCTTACAGGCAGAAGTTTAGAAACCTGAAGAAGACCTCAGAGCACACTTTTACCGAATTCGCCACGATCAAGGAGCGACTTTTCCAGGAATGGTGTGCCTCTCGGAAGGTGGAGACCAAGGAAGACCTCGAGCAGCTGATTCTGCTGGAGGACTTCAAGGATTGTTTGTCTGGAGACCTGAAGACGTACCTAGAGGAACAGCAGGTGGAGACCTTGAGTGCAGCAGCCACCATGGCTGAAGAGTATATCCTGACTCATAGGCCGTCTGCTAAGTACGTCCCGAGGAATTACCAGCGCCGGTTTGACAGACCTCAGGACGATGAAGAGGAAAGACCCGTCCCACGAAGCGCTAAGAAGACGCCCCCAAGTAGCCCTCGAAGAACAAGTCCAAGCAGTCCGAAACACCGGAGCCCGAGGAGGAATATGGTGTGCTGGACCTGTGGGCAGAAAGGGCACGTAGCTGCTAGGTGCCGAGGCAGAAGAGGTGGCAGCGCACGAAGGGAGGTGATGTTGATGAGCTGTGGAACATCACCAGCAGGAAGCCAGTCGACGACGACGCAGGAAGAACCCAGATTGTTTTCCCCTCACACTTCAGGCGGGTATGTATCGAGTGATCATACTGGTAGATCTGTAGTAGTGCTCAGAGATAGTGGAGCAGCCCAGTCCCTGATCATGAAGAGCTCGGTACCCGAGGGAGTAAGTGTGGATGGGAGACCAGAGGTTATCCTGGTTGGGTTTCCGAGAACGCAGTATATCGCCCCCTTAGTGCCAGTACATCTCGACTCGCCTTATTTCAGCGGCACATGTGCGTTGGCAGTAGTCGATACCCTCCCTGTGGCTGGGATTGACGTGGTACTATCCAACGACTTGGTGACAGATTGGAGCACCAATCATCCCAAGGTTGCGGACGAGTCTACCAGAACAGCACGGTCTGAGGTAACAGGCAATGGTAATGTCCAGGTAAAGACAGACCCGGATTTGAACATATTTAATTTGTCCTCTCACCCGCAGATCGATGATATTCTAGCAGAGACTTCTAATTCGTCTCTCGACAAGGAACATGAGGCTAAGAAGGCAAAGGTACCTGAGTTAGAAGAGAGGCCTCGTGTGCAGGCACCCACGGATACCAACGAGTCTGGAGCGAAGGCGGATGTGTGCTTGCGGTATGGCAAGTTACAGCATGTAGTGAACCAGCCAGAGATTCCCCAGACGTCAGAGGTATGTGAGGCGTGTTCAAAAGGTCTAGTGCCCTCTTTGGTCCAAGCCAGGCTAGTGGATGGTGCCGGCTATGGACATGACAAGCTCGGGAAACTTATCCCTCAACTTACCAAATGTTTCCTATCGGTATTTTGTTCGATTCTCATATGTGTTCTCGTTTGTGCTCTCAGTGAGGACTGGTGGACGACCCGACGAATGATGGCTCCCATGAACATCGTGAAAAGGTCCCAGGGATTGGAGCTTTGTACTGCAAGTGTTGCAGTTGAAGAAGGGACCTGGGAGGTAATAGATGATACAGGAGGTACGACATGTGATAATATGAGTGACTGTTTCCGACAGGTTGACACCCCCCCGCGTGACAGCTGAGCCTCAACACAGCGTTATGCGGAACGTTGGTCGACCTGACGGTGGCAGAGTGAATGCCATCTGCGACGTACAAGCAGCCCTATTGGGACTAGGTGTGAACCTAGTAGAGTATGCAGTAAGTACTGACTTGCCCACTGTCGCAATCACTCTGAATTATCAGACTCCTGTATTCCAGGTTCCTGTCTCCCTGAAGGACCATCGGACCGGCACCAGAAATGCCGTCTATGGTCAGCCATCATCGGTGCCACGACATAAGGAAGTGTCGAGTCACCCCAGATCGTGTCTACACCGATCCTTACTCGAGAGGTGTGAGGTTATGCTCCGGATTAACATCTCGGTGGAGACGTGGAAGATTACACCAGGCAGGACCTTGCCTTCAATTTTAAAGTTCCCGTTGTGCCGGAATTGCCTAGTAGGACAGTTCTGTGGACGAGCCAGCCTCGCCATCCCAGATTATAAAGCATGTGTGTCCATTTGGAGCAGTGTCGCCGTACTAATTTGGTTTGTGTTTCTTTTTATAGAACCCCAAACCAAATTCCTTTTGGTGGGGAGGTGTTACGAACCCGGATCCAGCGTCCGAGCAAGGAGCAGTAACAACTACGCCATCTGTGGGTCAGCTCCCGAAACCCCCGCCAAACGAACGACGACACCGGATGAGGACGGCGAATATCGGCCACAAGGGCCAGTTTCCAGTCCTGTGCAGCTCACAACACAGCCGCTCCTGACCTCTGGTGAGGTGGTGCTCCGACGACAGCGCCATCTATGGACTGGATACATCAGGTGTTTGTGCCCGAGCCCGTAAGTGAGATGTATTAGTGTCCCGGTTATTGATGACGTGTCTGTTTACAGAGTCGACCTGGGACCGCTGTGTTGAAGGTTGAGTCAGTCTACCCGAGGCAGCCAGTCTCCATACTGTGAAGTTTGCTGCAGCTGTTGTGACGTCGCCCCCCCCCCCCGGAAGAACACTGTGGTGTGTTAGCCTGCCAGTAGAGTGGCAGTGAAAGGATTTACCCGGGACCGACTGTTGGAGACGATAATCCACTGGGGTATTAAGGACAGGAGGGTGATTTGTGATATCACACGAGACTCCTGTCTAGGGCGTACCCCTTATATCGTTCGTGGAGTGGCCGTACCAGCCTTGGTGGCTCAGTACCTGCCAGCAGACCAGCTGGACGTGTGGTTGACGGCCTCCACGACGGTGCCCCCAGTGGACCTGTGTTTTGGCTGACCTGTGGCCAGGGTAGGCTCGGAATTCTCAGAGGGCACGTCGTGAGGCCACGAAGAAGGCACCGAGAGTTATTGCACCAGCGTCTTCAGTAGAAGACATCGATTGAGGATTAATCCCCCTTGTTAAGTGTTAATACCCCTCCCCCTTGTGTACTCTTTTATTCTATATATTTAATCGGTGATGGTGAAAATTATAATATTAAGTTCTTAGCTTTCTTTCCCTACTCCCTTTAAGTTACTTGCGTCACGGATCTCATCCCTTGATAGCCACTACTGGCTCGGGAACGGATACATATATCTTTCTCTAACAACATCAGAGTAAGGACCCCGTTGCGTCCCGAGAGGGCCGTAACATAATTGGCATCCCCAGCGGGATCCGTCCCCTTGTTAAGTATGTTTGACAGGGGTGGTGAAGTGGCGTAATCCCTGTAAATAATTCCCCCTGTGTGACGATTGTGACGTTATACGTCCTGTGCGGTGCTGAGAGTGACTAAGTGCGATATTGTGCAGTGCGGTGCTCGCTGTGATTAAGCGATTAAGTGCAATATTGACTAGTGCGGTGCTCAGCGATTTAGTGCAATATTGTAGAGCGAAGTGTTCGCTTGGACTCAGTGCAATATTGGGTAGTGTGGTGCCCGAAGTGATTACGTGCAATATTGGCAAGTGCAGTGTTTGGTGCTATAAAGTGCAATATTGGCGTAGAACAGTGCTCGGTGTGTTAAGTGCTAACGTGTAAGCAGTGTGTTAAGTGCAAAGTGTTCCATCTGTGACAATGGCAGACAAAGCTACCATCGATGATCTGGACGAGGTTCAGGCTTTTCTGAACAGAGAGGATTGTCTTGCCAGATTGAAATATCTGAGCAAACCAGAGCTTGTACTAGTGAGCGCCTACCTGGAGATCAAGATCCGTGCCAGTGATTCCCGTGTGGAAATATTGTCCAAGGTTCACCGGCACTTGAAGGCAGAAGAGAAACAGGAAGGCGAGACTCCTAGTACAAAGGAAAGTGCAGACATAGCTTCCACGGAAAAGGAAGATAAGGGCAGCGACGTTGACAGTGATGTAGGCGAGCTTAATATCAGCTTCCTAACAGTCAAGATGCGTGCCCTAGAGATCAATCGTGAAATAGAATGGAAGAAATTAGAAATGGAACGAGAGAGACAAGATAAAGAATTAGAGATGAGACGTTTAGAATTAGAAGAAAGGAAAGCAGAGAGAGAAAGAGAAGAGAAACGAGAAAGAGAAGAACGAGAAAGAGAAGAGAAACGAGAAAAAGAAGAGCGAGAAAGAGAAGAGAAACGAGAAAGAGAAGAACGAGAAAGAGAAGAGAGACGAGAAAGAGAAAGAGAAGAACGAGAAAGAGAAGAGAAACGAGAAAAAGAAGAGCGAGAAAGAGAAGAGAAACGAGAAAGAGAAGAGCGAGAAAGAGACGAGAGAGGGAAGAACGAGAAAGAGAGAGAGAAGAACGAGACAGGCAAGAACGACAGGACAGAGAGGAAAAGGAGAGACAACATGAACTAGAAGTATTGCGGTTAGGTGGGCGGAGGCAAACGACGGACACCAGTGGTTTCGATCCGGTAAGAAACATCAAAATGGTCCCCAAATTCCATGAGAAGGAAGTGTCAAAGTTCTTTGCAGCCTTCGAGAAAGTCGCTGCCTCTTTGGAGTGGCCAAGGGAGAATTGGGCCATCATGATACAGTCAGTCTTGACTGGGAAGGCCCAAATCGCCTACTCTACGTTATCCCTTGACGACTCCGGCGATTATGACAAGGTGAAGAAGGTCGTGCTCATGGCGTACCAATTGGTACCTGAGGCTTACAGGCAGAAGTTTAGAAACCTGAAGAAGACCTCAGAGCACACTTTTACCGAATTCGCCACGATCAAGGAGCGACTTTTCCAGGAATGGTGTGCCTCTCGGAAGGTGGAGACCAAGGAAGACCTCGAGCAGCTGATTCTGCTGGAGGACTTCAAGGATTGTTTGTCTGGAGACCTGAAGACGTACCTAGAGGAACAGCAGGTGGAGACCTTGAGTGCAGCAGCCACCATGGCTGAAGAGTATATCCTGACTCATAGGCCGTCTGCTAAGTACGTCCCGAGGAATTACCAGCGCCGGTTTGACAGACCTCAGGACGATGAAGAGGAAAGACCCGTCCCACGAAGCGCTAAGAAGACGCCCCCAAGTAGCCCTCGAAGAACAAGTCCAAGCAGTCCGAAACACCGGAGCCCGAGGAGGAATATGGTGTGCTGGACCTGTGGGCAGAAAGGGCACGTAGCTGCTAGGTGCCGAGGCAGAAGAGGTGGCAGCGCACGAAGGGAGGTGATGTTGATGAGCTGTGGAACATCACCAGCAGGAAGCCAGTCGACGACGACGCAGGAAGAACCCAGATTGTTTTCCCCTCACACTTCAGGCGGGTATGTATCGAGTGATCATACTGGTAGATCTGTAGTAGTGCTCAGAGATAGTGGAGCAGCCCAGTCCCTGATCATGAAGAGCTCGGTACCCGAGGGAGTAAGTGTGGATGGGAGACCAGAGGTTATCCTGGTTGGGTTTCCGAGAACGCAGTATATCGCCCCCTTAGTGCCAGTACATCTCGACTCGCCTTATTTCAGCGGCACATGTGCGTTGGCAGTAGTCGATACCCTCCCTGTGGCTGGGATTGACGTGGTACTATCCAACGACTTGGTGACAGATTGGAGCACCAATCATCCCAAGGTTGCGGACGAGTCTACCAGAACAGCACGGTCTGAGGTAACAGGCAATGGTAATGTCCAGGTAAAGACAGACCCGGATTTGAACATATTTAATTTGTCCTCTCACCCGCAGATCGATGATATTCTAGCAGAGACTTCTAATTCGTCTCTCGACAAGGAACATGAGGCTAAGAAGGCAAAGGTACCTGAGTTAGAAGAGAGGCCTCGTGTGCAGGCACCCACGGATACCAACGAGTCTGGAGCGAAGGCGGATGTGTGCTTGCGGTATGGCAAGTTACAGCATGTAGTGAACCAGCCAGAGATTCCCCAGACGTCAGAGGTATGTGAGGCGTGTTCAAAAGGTCTAGTGCCCTCTTTGGTCCAAGCCAGGCTAGTGGATGGTGCCGGCTATGGACATGACAAGCTCGGGAAACTTATCCCTCAACTTACCAAATGTTTCCTATCGGTATTTTGTTCGATTCTCATATGTGTTCTCGTTTGTGCTCTCAGTGAGGACTGGTGGACGACCCGACGAATGATGGCTCCCATGAACATCGTGAAAAGGTCCCAGGGATTGGAGCTTTGTACTGCAAGTGTTGCAGTTGAAGAAGGGACCTGGGAGGTAATAGATGATACAGGAGGTACGACATGTGATAATATGAGTGACTGTTTCCGACAGGTTGACACCCCCCCGCGTGACAGCTGAGCCTCAACACAGCGTTATGCGGAACGTTGGTCGACCTGACGGTGGCAGAGTGAATGCCATCTGCGACGTACAAGCAGCCCTATTGGGACTAGGTGTGAACCTAGTAGAGTATGCAGTAAGTACTGACTTGCCCACTGTCGCAATCACTCTGAATTATCAGACTCCTGTATTCCAGGTTCCTGTCTCCCTGAAGGACCATCGGACCGGCACCAGAAATGCCGTCTATGGTCAGCCATCATCGGTGCCACGACATAAGGAAGTGTCGAGTCACCCCAGATCGTGTCTACACCGATCCTTACTCGAGAGGTGTGAGGTTATGCTCCGGATTAACATCTCGGTGGAGACGTGGAAGATTACACCAGGCAGGACCTTGCCTTCAATTTTAAAGTTCCCGTTGTGCCGGAATTGCCTAGTAGGACAGTTCTGTGGACGAGCCAGCCTCGCCATCCCAGATTATAAAGCATGTGTGTCCATTTGGAGCAGTGTCGCCGTACTAATTTGGTTTGTGTTTCTTTTTATAGAACCCCAAACCAAATTCCTTTTGGTGGGGAGGTGTTACGAACCCGGATCCAGCGTCCGAGCAAGGAGCAGTAACAACTACGCCATCTGTGGGTCAGCTCCCGAAACCCCAGCCAAACGAACGACGACACCGGATGAGGACGGCGAATATCGGCCACAAGGGCCAGTTTCCAGTCCTGTGCAGCTCACAACACAGCCGCTCCTGACCTCTGGTGAGGTGGTGCTCCGACGACAGCGCCATCTATGGACTGGATACATCAGGTGTTTGTGCCCGAGCCCGTAAGTGAGATGTATTAGTGTCCCGGTTATTGATGACGTGTCTGTTTACAGAGTCGACCTGGGACCGCTGTGTTGAAGGTTGAGTCAGTCTACCCGAGGCAGCCAGTCTCCATACTGTGAAGTTTGCTGCAGCTGTTGTGACGTCGCCCCCCCCCCCCCGGAAGAACACTGTGGTGTGTTAGCCTGCCAGTAGAGTGGCAGTGAAAGGATTTACCCGGGACCGACTGTTGGAGACGATAATCCACTGGGGTATTAAGGACAGGAGGGTGATTTGTGATATCACACGAGACTCCTGTCTAGGGCGTACCCCTTATATCGTTCGTGGAGTGGCCGTACCAGCCTTGGTGGCTCAGTACCTGCCAGCAGACCAGCTGGACGTGTGGTTGACGGCCTCCACGACGGTGCCCCCAGTGGACCTGTGTTTTGGCTGACCTGTGGCCAGGGTAGGCTCGGAATTCTCAGAGGGCACGTCGTGAGGCCACGAAGAAGGCACCGAGAGTTATGGCACCAGCGTCTTCAGTAGAAGACATCGATTGAGGATTAATCCCCCTTGTTAAGTGTTAATACCCCTCCCCCTTGTGTACTCTTTTATTCTATATATTTAATCGGTGATGGTGAAAATTATAATATTAAGTTCTTAGCTTTCTTTCCCTACTCCCTTTAAGTTACTTGCGTCACGGATCTCATCCCTTGATAGCCACTACTGGCTCGGGAACGGATACATATATCTTTCTCTAACAACATCAGAGTAAGGACCCCGTTGCGTCCCGAGAGGGCCGTATCAGTGCCGTGACCCTGGAAGCCATTCACAGAGATAAAGATATTATTAGCCATAGTCTTGTAGTCTTTGCGATACAGAATGGTGATGATCATACATACTTCATAGGATCAATTCAAGTGTATAACTGCCGAGTTCCTTGTCCGAAACTCAGGACAGATGTGGTGGCTATAAAATGAAAAATCAGAGCAAAAGATTTTCCTAGCCATAGCTGGTTATTTATTTATTTATTTTTTTTTTTTTTTATAGATCCAGATTCTGAAATTCAGGATACAAGGAAAAGAAGCATGTCCTTTTCCGAGTTACTGGAAACTGAAAATATGGAAAAAAAAATGCCGGATGAAGATTTTAATTGGACTCCTACTTACTCTCCTCCTCTAATTTCTCTAGATCAATCTTCCTTCCTTGCCACAACACACCCACCATCTCATTCTCCTCCTCCTCCTCCAATTAGTTATCTAGATAAATTTTCCAGTACAATTTCTATAACTCTTAAAAGTTCCCAATCCCCACCTCTTTCTCCACCTCCTTCTCCTCCTCCTTCTCCTCCTCCTTCTCCTCCTTTTTCTCCTTCTCCTCCTCCTCCTCTTCCTCCTCCTCTTCCTCCTCCTCCTTCTCCTCCTCCTTCTCCTCCTCCTTCTCCTCCTCCTTCTCCCCCTCCTTCTCGTCCTTTTCCTCCTCCTTCCCATCCTCCTCCTCCTCCTCCTTCTCCTTCTCCTCCTTATTCTCTAAAACTTAACCCGGCCCAGCCCCTTCAATTACCAAACAAATAATGACTAACAAACACACAACTTAGTTATTTATTTGTTTCATTTTGTTTGTAGATGACAAAAGTTCCTCAACGCCGCCCTCGCCGTCGTCATTTATGTCGACCTATCTTTCTACACACAAAAAAAATAAGAAAAGAAGATGCCCAGAGATATGGCGAAGCAATTAAGGAACTGGAACCACCTGATAGGCTGTGTATCACTCTACCAACCGTTCTCAGGACTCCTGAAGAAAGGATTTTAAGGAGTAAGCCATGTCAAAATAAATGTAACTTTTTTTTAACCTTTGACCCTTTTGAAACGAAAGATATGCACTTTGAGTTTCAAGCCAAGCAAAGTACTATTACTTTTGCTAATGTAAGGATATATTTGGGATCATCACATGATTTTTTTTAAATTTTCAAAAGAATTTTATATATTATTCCTAATGTTAACTTAGCCAAAATATTTAAGATTATCCCATCCTATGAGGATAAAGAGGTTTTGAACCTCTCTAACAACCTTAAAGCAAATTTTTCAATCGACATATATAAGTGTATTTTTACAAATTTTTATAGGAAATTATTCACACCTGACATTATAAGCCAATTGGTTCATCACATTGGCTACTAGAGCTAGCTGGTGTCTTAAATAATCACTAGCACTGAATAATCATGTCTTTTTTAATAAATATTAAAAAAATGAGTGAATTCCTCGAAAATACTGAAGAAATTGATTTTTATCTACAAATAGATCCGTTATATATTGATAAGACGGAATTTCATATTTTAAAAGTTTGGGATATTATAAATAAACATAAAAATTCAAATGTAACATATAACAATATTCTAAATTTATTCTATAATAATGAATGTGAAATATTTTCCAATGAAATATATTTGAAATTAGTTAATGGTATTTATATTCCAAAATTTGATATAATACTTAATGTTATTTGAAATTTAAATTAAATTTAATGTTTATAAAAAATGTATATAAATTTATCATATTTGTTATTAATTAATCCCAATATACATGGATATTTCTCTTTTCTTTTTGAATAGCTTCTACTAATAATAATATTACATCTTTCATAAGAAACGAAGAGCTAACTTTTATATCATTTTGCTTAATAATTATTTCGAAAGGTGACCTAAAAATAGTGAGTGTTTTTTTATTCTCACTTTGGTACCAACACTTATTACAATTTCCTCTCTTTACCACAACATTTTGGAGATTAGGTAAATATAATACCCAGGAATTTAACAGCTCTTCAAATTGTTTTACTTCTGATGGTACAGCTATAATTAAGTTCTCTGATTCTTCAATATACTTTATAATATCTGTAAACTTTTGTCTTACTCTCTTTTGGTAATATGGCTCGTCAGCCATTATGTCAAGTTTCAATAATAAATAATAATAGGAGGATTCAGCTTCCAGTCCCTCTTAAAAGACTTATGTATGTACAAAGGATCAGCAATATAAAGAAAATTATAGAATATTAAAAAAAAATATGAAAATTGGTAACAAGAATTTGAAGAAAATACTGTTGTAGTTGGCCTGGCAGAATTCAGTGTCGTGCGCCGATCATATTTGCACGATAACTTACTTTGTCTTTAAAAATTAGTTTACTTCTGACAGTACCTATATATATATATATATATATATATATATATATATATATATATATATATATATATATATATATATATATATATATATATATATATATATATTTATATATATATATATATATATATATTAGGTTCTCTGATTCTACAATATCCTTTATATTATCTTGTAAGCTTTTCTCTCTCTCTATTGTTTAGTAATAAGGATCATGTACCAATATGGCGAGTGTTTCATTCATATATCGATGTATTGAGACTTCAATAGAATTTACTAGTATCAATGAAATTAAACAGGGACACTTATCCACTAGAAATAATATTTTTGAAATAATTATTAATAATAATAATAATAATAATAATAATAATAATAATAATAATTTAGGAGGAGGAGGAGGAAATGTAATTAGTCGTCCTAGGTTGGTTTTAAAACGATCGCTTCATCAACCAAAAATTGAACAATTTAAAAAAAAAAACAAGAGATAATTACACAAAAATGTGCTGAATTATTATGTAAGGAGCCATATAATGAACTCTTAGCAATGAACCAAAAATGGCAATGTAATATTTTTTGTCCTTTTCATGAAGTTCGTGGTAAATCTCGTACACCTTCAGGTAGACTTTATATTCATCGTCATCGTTTTCACTGTTATTCCACAAATTGTAATAAAAGAGTTTCAACTGAGAAACTCCTAAATTTTCTCTTAAATAAAAACCAAAAATGATTTCTTTGACATACCAGTATTTTCTTCAAATTCCGGTTATAGTTTTTATCCTTTTTTTCTATTTTTTAATTTTCTTTATATTACTGATCGTTTTTACATTCATAGTTTTTTACGTCAAAGTATTAAAGAGGGACTTGAATCTGAAGAAATTGCATTTGAAGAAAGACACGAATTTATTGATCTACAAGGTTGGCTAAATTATAATGAATATGATAACAATAATGACATTAAAATCAATAAATGTAAGGGAATGATTTTAAAAGTAGATAGTTCTCAGTCACATGACAATCAAATTTGTCAAAAACTTGGGGGCCGTAAATGTGGACGTTATTTAGAAAAGGTCGTAATACCTATATCATCTTCTACTAGCAATATAAAATATTATTATGGAGGTGGAATCCTCAAACCAGGATGCACATACTGTCTTTGGAAACAACCAGAAGAAAAATTCTGTGACCCAGTATGGGGTTTTCTACAGTATTCATTTGAAGAAGATCGATGGAAGTGTAAATCCTACCTACCAGGTCTTTATAACGCAACTACAAATAGATTAACTGCATGTGAACCACGAGGAACTTTGGTTAAAATTACCAATGGGCAGGATGAAGTAGTGGACCTTACTCAAATGACCCCCCAAGACTTTTTTATACCATTAAAAGAACAAGAAAAATATATATGTCGATGTTCCCCTGGATATATTTCTAATCCAGATATCTCACGTTCAGCCTGTTTCCGCGATCCTTGTCTGGTACATTTACCATCTGGTGTAATTACAGCTCCAGGTTATTCTAATGGTCTATGTAACTGCGGTCCTATGTATACTAACTTACATGACAATAAACATTTTCCGTGTACAGCGTGTCCGGATCCCCATTTTGATGAGGAAAAACAAGAATTATCTATTTGGATGAAGTGTAAGATTGATAAAAATAATATTGAAATACATAAAGGAACATATCCATGTTCAAATTTTGAAGATATTGAACGTGGATGTGCAAAGGTAATTTTAAAGGCAAAATTTGTATCCAAGACTGATTTGATTGATTACGAAAATACCGAAATTTTTTTTAATCGATTTATGAATTCACTCAATATTAAAAACAAAACTAAATAATGTTTGCATGTAACTCTGATGGTAGTATAGAAATCCCATTATCTTATGTCAAAAAATTACACTTTTATCCTCCTGCTTTACCTTTAGGAACAATTGTTCTAACCAACTATCATCATCATAATATTAATAATGTTGATAAGAATGATGATGATGTTACCTTTGAAAATAATAGTGTAGAAGACTTACAATTATTTGTACAATACTTACTTCTAAAATTGAAAAGGAAATTTATTATGAAATTGGATTCCCATTCAGTCTGTGATTACTCTCCTAATATAAATAATGTTGCACAGTTCTTAGAAAATGGGAGTGGGAGTGGTAAAATTAACATTTTATTTATTAATATTCCAATTTTCTTTTTCCCTGATATTAAAAAAGATGAGCCATTACATAAACGGATATTACGAGTTGTATCCAACACTCATAAAATTACTCAGCTAGTGGAAGAATATATGTCTTCAAAATACAAATCCTCACAGAAAAAATAATGTTATATGATAACGTTACAACTTGTTTTGAAAATTATGGCATTAAATGTCTCTGTAATACAAATTTTCGAATGGATTATTTTGAACAAATGACTAAGCAAAAATTCAAATTTTCCTTTTTTACAGTAGGAAATGTAACCACTTTTCTTGAAAGAATATATGGGAGAGACAATTTAAAACATCCGATATGGTCTTTGTCAGTACACACAACAACACCGGAAGAGTCCGTTATGGTTTTGAGAATCTTAAACGTGAAATTTTGTAATGGATGTAAGAAAGAAATAATAGATGGTATACCTTCGTCTTGCCATACTGGATCGCTAAAAATTGTTTCAAACAATCCTCCCTCAGTTCAATATTTTGATAATACAGGACGTGAGTTGTTTCAGAGTATAAGCAAAAGTAATAATTTTGTAGCAACGGCTGCCTACTATCTCTATTGTGCATTAAGTGATGATGAGTATCCCTTATGTAATTTATATGGGAAATGTTTTTGTAATGAAAATTACCGATGGAATTATATTTTATCTGTTCTGAAGAAAAGCTTCAAACCTAAGGAGATGTCACAATCAAAAATTGAAGATGCAGTTCATTTTATATATGGAGATAAACCATACTTTTTAAACATAACAAATAAGGAAAATAATCAATATCATATTGTTATATCAAATTTAAAATTTCGATGTTTCAAAGAACGAGGTTCAATGAATATTCTTTATGATCAGGAAAAATGTTGTATTCAAGTACAATTTTTAGATGTTTATGGAAACATTTTACCAACTTCTTGGTTTAAATTATTCGATGAATATTATTATATCCAAATTGGTATTCGCAAAGTTATTACTCCCATAATGTTATTAGCATTTGTAAGTCATTATTATTATTTTGTATTTAGGGATTTTGAAGTTGGCATGTATTGTTCGTTCTTCAAATGGATTAATGATGAAAATAGTGATAATATAGATTATAATTATGATACAGAGGCAAGTAACGACTACAAAGAATATGGAAGTAGTGATTATGAAAGTAGTGATGAAATATTTGTTTAATAAAAAGAAAATATATATATTTTTTCATTTTTTTTCATTTTATTTAAAATAAATGTTTATAAAATAATTAAATAATATATAAAATGACTTTGAGTGACTTTTTGTTTGTTTTATTTTTATATAAAATATCGAATTTAACTATAAAGGGGAAAATATTATTTCTGTTTTCCTTAATTTTATCTCAAATTATAAAGTAACTATGAATATTTTAATCAAAATGTATATTTTGTTTTTTTATTTTAAATATAAATAAAAAATTATATATAAAATTAATAATATTATATATTTAATATCTGTGATAAATAAAATTATGTTTATAAAATTAACAAAACTTAAACATCAAAAATTTTATATTATATAGAAATGTTTATAAGTTTTATTTTGCAATAAAATTTAGAAAAATATATAAATCCATAAAGAATTAATTGATTCTCTTCATTTTTTTGCCTTAATTAAAAAATAACCAATACAAAATTTGGAATTATAAATAAAATTTGATGTCTTATTTGGCAAACTATTCAAGATCTGATTTGCCTAATAAGCCAATGAATGGTCCACCACCGGCTGATGGTCCACCACAGGGTCCCCACTGACCACGGGCTAGTGGTCAACCCCATTTTTTTCCACAAAATATTTTTTATGGATGAGATACCATATCTAATAAAAAAAGAAAAAAAAAAGAATGATGTGCTGTTACACTGCCCCTAGATATCATTCGGTTCCCAAGAGTTCGACTTAATCAAACCAGAAATGCTGCTCTTCAAATCAAGGGTCTTAAAATGTTGAATGCCGTTCCCAATCATATCAAAGACTGTACCTCTCCCAACTAGTTTAAGAAAAAAAATGTAAAGTGAGTATAATAAGAGTTTTGGTGAACTTTTGGGATTCCTGTGTCTGTGGGTGTGTGTGTGTGTGTGTCTTTGTGTGTGTGTGTGTGTCTTTGTGTGTGTGTGTGTGTGTCTTTGTGTGTGTGTGTGTGTGTGTGTCGTTGTGTGTGTGTATGTCTTTGTGTCTTTGTGTGTGTAAGTGTTTGTGTCTTTGTGTGTGTGTCTTTGTGTGTGTGTGTGTGTGTGTCTTTGTGTGTCTTTGTGTGTGTAAGTGTGTGTGTAAGTGTGTGTGTCTTTGTGTGTGTGTGTGTGTGTGTCTTTGTGTGTGTGTGTGTGTCTTTGTGTGTGTGTGTGTGTGTGTGTGTGTGTCGTTGTTTGTGTGTGTGTCGTTGAGTCTTTGTGTGTGTAAGTGTGTGTGTCTTTGTGTCTTTGTGTATGTGTCTTTGTGTGTGTCTTTGTGTCTTTGTGTGTGTGTCTTTGTGTCTTTGTGTGTGTGTATGTGTCTTGGTGTCTTTGTGTGTGTGTGTGTGTGTCTTTGTGTCTTTGTGTGTGTGTGTGTGTGTGTGTGTCTTTGTGTGTGTGTCTTTGTGTGTGTGTGTGTGTGTGTGTGTCTTTGTGTGTGTGTCTTTGTGTGTGTGTGTGTGTGTGTGTCTTTGTGTGAGTAAGTGTGTGTGTATTTGTGTCTTTGTGTGTGTGTGTGTGTGTGTGTGTCGTTGTGTGTGTGTGTGTCTTTGTGTCTTGTGTAAGCGTGTGTGTTTTTGTGTCTTTGTGTGTGTGTGTGTGTGTGTCTTTGTGTGTCTTTGTGTGTCTAAGTGTGTGTGTCTTGGTGTCTTTGTGTGTGTGTGTGTGTGTGTCTTTGTGTCTTTGTGTGTGTGTGTGTGTGTGTGTGTGTGTGTGTGTGTCGTTGTGTGTGTGTGTCTTTGTGTGTGTAAGTGTGTGTGTCTTTGTGTCTTTGTGTGTGTGTCTTTGTGTGTGTGTGTGTGTGTGTGTGTGTCTTTGTGTGTCTTTGTGTGTGTAAGTGTGTATGTCTTGGTGTCTTTGTGTGTGCATGTGTGTGTCTTTGCGTCTTTGTGTGTGTAAGTGTGTGTGTCTTTGTGTCTTTGTGTGTGTGTGTGTGTGTGTCTTTGTGTGTGTGTGTGTGTGTGTCTTTGTGTATGTGTGTGTGTGTGTGTCTTTGTGTGCGTCTTTGTGTCTTTGTGTGTGTCAGATTGTGTGTGTCTTTGTGTGTGTGTGTCTTTGTGTGTGTGTGTGTGTCTTTGTGTGTGTCTTTGTGTGTGTGTGTGTGTGTGTGTGTGTGTGTGTGTGTGTGTGTGTGTGTGTGTGTGTGTGTGTGTGTGTGTGTGTGTGTATTTGTGTATGTGTGTGTGTCTTTGTGTGTGTGTGTGTGTCTTTGTGTGTGTGTGTCTTTGTGTGTGTCTTTGTGTGTGTGTGTGTCTTTGTGTGTGTGTGTGTGTGTCTTTGTGTGTGTAAGTGTGTGTGTCTTTGTGTGTGTAAGTGTGTGTGTGTCGTTGTGTGTGTCTTTGTGTCTTTGTGTGTGTGTGTGTCTTTGTGTGTGTGTGTCGTTGTGTGTCTTTGTGTGTGTGTGTGTGTGTGTCTTTGTGTGTGTGTGTGTGTGTCTTTGTGTGTGTGTGTGTCTTTGTGTGTGTGTGTGTGTGTCGTTGTGTGTGTCTTTGTGTGTGTGTGTGTGTGTGTGTGTGTGTGTGTGTGTGTGTGTGTGTGTGTGTGTGTGTGTGTGTGTGTGTGTGTGTGTGTGTGTGTGTGTGTGTGTGTGTGTGTGTGTGTGTCTTTGTGTGTGTGTGTGTCTTTGTGTGTGTGTGTGTGTCTTTGTGTGTGTCTTTGTGTATGTGTGTGTGTGTGTAAGTGTGTGTGTCTTTATGTGTGTGTTTTGGGTGTGTGTTTTTTGTGTTTGAGTGTGAGTTTGTGTGTGTATATGTTTTTGTATAAAAAAGATGAATAAAAAGGATAAACTTTCAATTAACATACAAATCGAACATATAAATAATGAGAAGTTTAACATTAAAAAAACCCTGGATTGTATTATTTTCCCCTGAGATTTAATCTAACAAGACAATTATTTATAGATGATAAATTATATTATAATAATAATATCGATGATTCTCATATTACTTTTACTTATCCAAACAATCTTAGCAGAAGTCAATTAATATATCATAAAATTTATGACATGTCAGGACTAACTGCTGATAATAAATTTGTCTGGTATGAAAGATTTTTCACGCAAATTCATAATCAAAATATTGTATATGAAGACGATGATCAGGATTTTTCACTTTCAGTTTATTCTAGAACTCATTCCCCTTTTAAATTAGAAAAAAACAAAATGACACTTTTTATCAACGAGGTTGTGTATTTAATGTTGTTTCTTTTAGATGGGGTAAGAGATATTACCCAAAGTTTAAAACAAAGTTCATTAAGGGAGTATATTATTAATAATTGTATAAATTATCAAAAAGCATTAAAAGCAAATAAAAAAACTCTTAAAACTATTGATATGTACATTTGTATTGATGATGTAATTAAATATGATGAGCTTATCATTGATCATCTTATTAGATATTTTGAAAAAGATAAAAATTGGTCAGAAAGAAAACATATATCATTATCCACTGCATGGCATATGCATTGTGAGTTATTGCAAAAATTTACTATTATTAAAGAAAATAAAAAGATTATATCAATACCAAGACTTGCAAAATTTAATTTACAACTTTTACCCGATTATCAAATAACTAAAGTGATAGCTTATCTTCCACAACAAACAATACATAAAAAAATTTGGCACAATCAGTACAAAAATTATTATATTTATAACAATGGTGTTATTATTAAAAAGAGGAAGGCGTTGGATGAGATGGAGGAGGGAGGTTTGGAGGATGTGGAGGATGAAGCGGATCAGGCGTTGGAAGATCAAGTGGATCAAGAGATGGAGGAGGTAGTGGAAGAGATTGATGATGATGGAGAGGAAGAGGAGGAATATATTTGTTCAACATACCATGGTAAACGGCTTCGGGCTGAGAGAATATGATGGAGTCTGGTGGGATGATCGGTGATCATGAGTCTACCACAAAGACACACACACACACAAACACACACACACATACACATTCTGACACACACACACACACACACATTCTGACACACACACACACACACACACACATTCTGACACACACACACACACATTCTGACACACACACACACACACACACACACACATTCTGACACACACACACACACACACACACACACATACACACACACACACACACACACACACACACACACACACACACATTCTGACACACACACACACACACACACATTCTGACACACACACACACACACACACACACACACACACACACACACACACACACACACATTCTGACACACACACACACATTCTGACACACACACACACATTCTGACACACACACACACACACATACACATACACAATCTGACACACAAAGACACACACACACACACACACACACACACACACACACACACACACAAAGACACACACACACACACACATACACACACACATACACACACACATTCTGACACACAAAACACATTCTCACACAGGAATCACACACACACACACACACACATTCTGACACACAAAACGCATTCTCACACAGGAATCACACACACACACACACACACACACACACACACACACACACACACACACACACACACACACACACACACACACACACACACAAAGACACACACACACAAAGAGACACACACACACTTACACACACACACAAAGACACAAAGACACACACACTTACACACATAAAGACACACACACTTACACACACAAAGACACACACACACACACAAAGACACACACACACACACACACACAAAGACACACACAAAGACACACACACACATATTCTGATACATAAAACGTATTCTCACACAGGAATCATACACACACACACACACATATTCTGACACATAAAACGTATTCTCACACAGGAATCACGCACACATTCTCACAAACACACACCAAAACACATATACACACACACACACTCATTCGTACACACACACACACATACACACACACACACACACACACACACACTAGTGAAAATCCTCTCTTTGGCTCCGCCCACTTCACCCGTGATTGGTGCTCCATCAAGCCAATCACAGCAGACCGGCCGCACAGTTACCACGACTCACATACCAAACACTTAATTGTTTTAAAACAGTAAAATTAACTCTTTTTTAATACTTATTTAAAAAAGAAAGAATAGCTCATGACAGAATTGATGATAAAAGAAATTGACCATGGTCTTCAGCCTTTTATTCACATCACCCAAAGTTTGGTTGATGAAAATAAATCTTTTTTAAATACAAATAAGTATCTGACAGATTTGACAGAAAACATTGAATTGTCAAATCTTCATCACCCAGCCAAATCTTTTATTAATTCTATCAATGAAAACCTAAATTTTAAATCCCAAAATGATTTTAATAAAATTATGAAAAATATTTTGCATGGTGATGTAGAATCCCCTATTCTAAATATTATAGAAAACAAAGCTCTTAAACAACATATGTTAAAAAAATACCCATTTAAACTCTATGAAGAACACATTAACAATGTAAATAAACTTGCCCAAGATCTTGGGTTTGAAAACGAAACTCAATTTCTTGAATATTTAGAAAGTAATCCTTCACCAACTGATTCCAAATTAACTAAAATTTTTAACACTATGACCAAATGGGCTGGTAAACATAAAAGTTTGATATTGAAATCTGCGATATTATTAGGTGTAGGTGTTGCTTTTCTTGAATATTTGAACAAATACAATCGGAAGAACAGTGGTTGTTTTAGATACCATGTTGGAAAAGGACATTCCCTAAAAAAAGAAGTATATTTGACCAGATTTTGTAAATTCCCTATCAATCGGGTTGATTATATTAACTATGACATACTAAATGATAATACTCATCCATTGTTCAATAAAAAAGTCTGGAACTGTCAATTTGATATTCCAAATTCTGCAGAAACCCAAAACATACTAAATTTGGGCTGTAAGGGAATATGTTGTCCCCATAACTACAATTATCTTTCACAATTTGTCCAGGGTTATGAACCTATTTCTAATTTAGAAAATAAAGAAATATTTTATATATATAAATGTGAACAGGGAACAATTTTAAGAAATATTGCCGAAATTTTAGGAGATGGTATTGGTGAAGTGATTCAAGGCATTGGGCAATCTGATATATGGCAATCTATATTGAAATCAATTAAAAATATTGGCTGGGTTATACTTTTAATTTTATTATTAATAATAATGTTAGGCCCATTGATAATGGTGATCAAATAGCGATATATGAGTGCACTAATGGGTGGTGTGGTGTATGGTGCATTGATGTAATAATATACAATATTTACTCACTGAGCTTATTTGCAAAGAAAATGTTTAACTACCATTGCAACATTCATTAACATATTTCATAAATAATTCCCGAGGTAACCCACCATATTCATATGCAATGTATATGAAGGATATACCCCAGGGGACCTCTGTTATATGTCCATCAATATTTCGTAAAATTTTCCATGATTTTAAATTTTTTTTTTCCTTTTCTAAAATGGAAATTTTATATTGAACTTCAACACTGTAATGGGAATAAATTTCTGATGATTGTGGTAGCGGTGGTTGTGGTGGTGGTGGTTGTGGTGGTGGTGGTGGTAGTGGTGGTGGCGGTGGTGGTGGTGGTAATTGATAAAAATATTTTGAAGGAAAATCAGAAACGTAACATGAAGAAGGTGGAATTACATAAATTGAATGTGGCACTGAAGTCATATAATAAGGTACAATCATATATTGAGTTGTTTGTAATGGTATATGTGGAATGGTTGGTTGATAATATTAATCATTTCGATGACACCCATATTCTTCACCACCACCACCACCACCACTATTCCAACTTTCAGCATCACCATTTACTCCAGCTTCCACCATGATTCCTCTCAGTATTCTGGTAAATGAATCCTCAAATTTCTTTATTATATTGATCAATATTAAAAAAATAAAAAAATACTCTTAACAATTTCATAATGAAAACTGTTACTGTCTCTGATATTGCAATTGCAACTTACATAGTACATCGTATATCACAACGAAAAACAATGGAGATTCTTCAACAAAGAAATGGAAGTAAGTATTTTAAAAATATTATCATTAAGAATATACCATGGAAAAATATTCCTCCCAATTTCCCCAAAGCTTTCTTAGATGAAAATCCTAACGACTTTGAAGTTAAATTCACAACGCTAGGTTGTAACATGCTAAAATGTTATTATGATGTAAAAACTGCTTGTCAGCCCGGATCTGGATCAGCTATTTTAATAAACGAACGTGAATATGCCTGGAGTGAAGCATGTTATGCTGTTCATAATGAAGTCCTTGAATTTCTTCAAGAAAGATTTGGTAATGATTTAAAATCTATTCTAAACAATACAGAAACAGACAATCATTATTTCTCGAAACCTATTCCCGTTGAAACTTGGTCGATTAATGTCAAGGAATCTAACGAAAATTATTGTGGTGTACAGTTGTCTGCACTTCAAACATTGGCTCTAAGACCTTCAAGTCGATGGAGTCCTTCTAATGAAAACGATTTACAATCTTATCAAAAGAACCCCATTGCCTATGCCAAGAATACAAATACATATCAACTGAGAAAAGCTGTTGCTGGCTTAATCGATGCTCCACCATTGACATGGAATATTCAGCAACAGAATATAAACTTTAACTCAATCTATTGTAAATTCTTTCATAAATACTATGATAGCCAGTCAGATCAATGCCATAGTCATGTCCACCGCCAGATATTAGGTTTTATATTTGGCAATCAAGTTATCAACCAATTAACCGATGGTGAATTAGTGGACTTACTTAATCCAACATCAGGAATGAGTATGATTCTTATGGATAAATTGAACAAACAAAATTATATGGATGTTGACAGAGGTTATATTGAAACAGTTGTTCCACAGTCAATACTCGAAAAAGAACAATTTGTTGACGAAGCGGATATAGTAGTATCCTCCGAAAATGTATCATTTATTGAACAGTATACTACTACTACTACTAATTTCATAGATGTTATTATAACACGTTTAGAATCTGAGTTTTCCGATTTATTATCATTAATAAAAGATGAGGCTATTACTATAACCGAAATTGAAGTTACAACTCGAGTGCCTAAGATAATTTCAAGACTGTTAAAATATTTCTCCGAAAACATTCTCCATGATGCTCTTCAAGAATTATTATCTGTAATTATGGTAGAAGCTTCATCTCAACAAATGATTATTCAACTTTTGGCGATGATCATTCGATCATCTATGGTTGAAATGAGCATTCAATTTTCAATACGGCTTTTATCCGTTTTATCTTCGTCTTTATCCCTTGTTTTATCTGTGGGATTAGTGTTGTTACCATTAATTATATTTATCAATAGGTAATATTGGTGGGTACAATAATGAAATAACTCATGCTGCATTAGAAAACCTTCGCCATAAAATAATTAATCAATTGTTAGAACAAGATATAAACTTTGGACAATATATTAAATTGGGGCCTCCACAGTCTATAACCACACCACAAATAACACCAGATATGATATATTTATCTGCCATAAATGAAATAATACGCATTTATCCCCAATGTATAAACATAATTGGTATGGATGGAACTACCACAAATTCTTTAGAAGAGAACAAGATGATTTTAAGCCTGCTTAGTCAGTTTGATGTAAACAGCCTTGTATTATAGACTGTGGGTTGGTTGGTGTTGTCGTCGTTGATCCTTCTCTATGGACAACCCAACCCACAACTCGGCAGAGTGCTTATACTAGGAGATCACCCTTGGCGCTTCTGGCTCTTGGAGAGGGGCTCAACGTCACACGTTTAGGGGATGTGGCTCCAAGACTTAGCCTCGTTGTCACGTGCACACACCCACTCGAGCCGCTGTGACTCCCCACTCTCTCCTTATGAGATATGATCTCCTCAATCCCCTATGACTTACTAGTATTACCTCCTACCCTGTCCACGGCAGTGGTTCTTGGTTCTTTCTCTCTCTCTCTCCTTCTTTACTACCTCCTGGGAAGCCTCACTAGGACAAGGGCAAACACCAGCAAATTGTGACACATTTACTGGACAAAGCACATACACGATACATACACACATATAATAATAATGAATCCTATACTCTATAATATCACAATCAGGTTGCACTCCAACACCATCAGAACTCTATTATCAGCTTATCAAGTGGTATCCTATCTCCTGGTTCACCACCTGATACTATCAACCTCCTCAAGTTGATCAAGCCTACATACACTGTTGCACCATCAGCAAGATAACATATATATATAGAAAATCAGCATTTGAATGCAATAACATATACCAGTATAAATGTTCATTGATACTTCAGTATAAAAAACTCCTTGACATAAGAATGCCAACAGTCACTCACCTCTCACTGCGTCTTGCACGCTAATGACAACCAAACACTATCAACTCCCTATAAGTAATCCACCAGAACTTCCCCTTCCACCTCTGGAAGTTCACTACCCTAATATCCTTAGGTTCTTCCGGGCTTCACTACCAGGATCCTCTGCAGCTCCTCCAGGCTGCTATCATGAAGTTTCCATGAGCAACTACGGTGCTTCACCCTTCTGCTAGGGTCCTCCACAGCTCTCTTGGCTGCTACACCATGAAGTTTCCCCGAGCAACTATGGTGCTTCTCCACCTCTACAGAAGCACGTGACACTCCTCTTCACTGCTGCTTCTCCTCACAGCTCGAGGTCCTCTGCTCCACTACCTTGGAGTCTCATCAGCTACTTCATCTGCTGGCTTCGAAGTTCTCAGCGACTTCTTCCCCAAAAGACAAACCTGCAACCCATCGACACTCCAATAAAATGTTCCCCTTTAACACATAAACAAAAATAACCACACAATATGCTTGCCTCAAACCTCTATCTGTTCTCTACATACAGTGAGAGTGGACTCCCCCGTTTTGGGCGTGTCCATACTCCACCTCGCCTGGCGGCGGTCCTCACTCGCTGGGAGGGTCTTCCTCCGTCAAGAGCCAGGCTCCCTCAGTCGTCCGCCAGCGCTCAGAGGGGGCGGACGTCGCTCCGTGCTCCTCCCTCTTCACTCTCCTATTTCAGGCTTTCTGCCTTATTAAAACATGTCTAACTTAAAAATAAACATTGCTACCGTCGCTGGGCGCACGACCAACTACAAGTGATCACTATGAACTGGCGTATATCGTGCTTACCACAGATTAACTGATCGAGGGCGCTTTTCCTCTGACGGCGTCTGGTCAGGGCGCTCCACACAGCCCACGAAAATGCCTCTGAGTAGCTTATTAAACTCTGCTCGTCGACCAGGACTTAATACCACAACGTTCCCAGCTCGGTTCCACAGCTGGCACGTCTACACACTTCTCTTCTCTTCGAGATATATCACTAGGGGTTCCCTTCTGGCGGGAGCTCAAATGGAGCGCGGCTTCCCCCTGCGATGTCTGGCACTCAAGTGAGGTCAAGGTCCTCCGGAAGTGAGCCTCACGCCTCCAGCAAAATGTCCACATCTCCTCGCCAGTCATTTATCTGTTTTCTTCTTCATTGCCCATGATCTCAAACTGTTATACATATCCAAGCAACTATTTTACATATGCGTTATCACTTCAATATTCGCTAGACCTTCTAATCAGGTCAGGCTTGACGAATAACTCTCAAGGAGGGAGACTCGTTTCTCCTGTAGGCTGAGATCATAACACTCCCCTCCCCTTATTTTTGAGAGTTATTCTAGTGGCTAGGCTCGAGATAACGCATCAGCCACTACATTGTCTCGCCCTCTTATGTGCGTTATCACCAGGTCATACTCTTGGAGCGATAAAAACCATCTGGTTAATCTCTGGTTTGCATGCTTCATTTTCTTCAGGAAAACTAGGGGATTATGGTCTGTATACACCGTCACTGGGTGTCCCCCCCCACTCACATACACTTCAAAATGTTTCAATGCCATCACCAGGGCCAAAGTCTCTTTCTCAACTGTACTGTACGACCTCTGGTGCTTAACGAACTTGTTCGAGAAGAAGGACACGGGGCGGTAAATTCCATCATTCTGCTGCGTCAGTACAGCTCCGGCCCCTATATCACTGGCATCTACAAATAACGTAAACGGCGCTTCAAAATCTGGCGACACTAGTACAGGTGCCTCAGTCAACAGTCTTTTGGTCTTCTCAAACGCTTCTTGTGCTGTTCCATTCCACTCCCACTTCTTGCTCTTTGATAGCAAACTCGTCATAGGAGCGGCTACGGTGGAGAAATTTTCACAGAACTTCCGGTAATACCCAATCATACCGAGGTATCTCAACAATTCTTTCTTACTCCTGGGCACCGGGAAGTTGTCAATGGCCTCCACCTTTGTTCTTACCGGAGCAACCTCGCCTTGCCCTACTATATATCCAAGGTACTCCAGGCGGGCTCTCCCGAACTCGCTTTTTGCCAAGTTGATCGTCATGTTGGCCTTCTCCAACCGATCGAACAAATCTAAAAGTCGATCCACGTGATCCTTCCAGGAATCAGCGAACACCACAATATCATCGATGTACACTGCACATCCAGTCGCGCCTTGTAATACCTGATTTATTACTCGTTGAAAACCACTACCACTATTCTTCATTCCGAACGGCACCACTTTATATTGGTACAAGCCGTCGGGTGTCACGAACGCTGAGATCCTCTTGGCCTCCTCAGACAGGGGAATCTGGTAGTATCCCTTCAACAGGTCTATCTTCGAGACATACCGTGCACTCCCAATCCGATCTATGCAATCGTCAATGCGCGGTATCGGAAACGAGTCAGCGACCGTGAGTGCATTCACTTTCCTATAATCGGTACAGAACCGGTACGTGCCGTCACTCTTCTTCACGAGGAGGCACGGCGAACTCCAGTCACTGTCGCTAACCTCTGCCAAGTCGTTATCTAGCAGATACTTCACTTCTGCTCTCATTGCCGCTGCTTTCTCCGGGTTAACTCTGTAAGGGTGCTGCTTGATGGGCTCAGCACTCCCTACATTCACTTCGTGCACCGTTCCGCGGTGTCTTCTAGGCACGTCCGTGAATAACGACTTATTCCTCCGTAGGATCTCCACTAGCTCCTGTCGTTGGTCATCCTCCAAATGACCCAGACGCTCACCTATCTTGGCCAGGCTTTCTGTATTTGATATCTTCGCGCCATCGGCCTTCTCTAACTTACAGTTCTCTTCTTCTATCCCTTTTCCGTCTCCTCCACACAGCACCGTCGCCTGCAATGGGGTTTCCATCGGTTCTTCATCGCCTAGAGGCTTATCTCTGTCATAGTACCTCTTTATCATGTTCACGTGGCAAACCTGTGACTTCCTCGGACGATCTGGCATGTGGATTACATAATTCACATCCCCTAATGCCTTCTGGATGGTATATGGTCCACAAAATCTCGACTCGTATATACTTCCTTTTACCGGTAGCAGGACTAACACCTGATCTCCTTCTTGAAATTTCCTGCCCTTCGCCTTCCTGTCGTGGTACCTTACCATCTCTGCCTGGGATGTCCTCAAATTTTCCTTGGCCAAATCTCTGGCCCTAGAGAGTCGCTCTCTAAAAGTCTTCACATATTTTCCCACGTCCACCTTAGGCCTATCCACGGTGAGCTGCTCCTTCAGCGCGCCCACTGGGCTCCTCACGGAGTGTCCGTACACCAGTTGAAATGGGGTGAATCCGAGTGATTCTACTACCGCATCCCTGATGGCGAACAACACGGATGGTAATGCCTCGTCCCAACTACTCCCTTCCTCAGCGCAGTATATCCTCAACAAGCTCTTTAGCGTTCCATGGAAACGCTCCAATGCTCCCTGCGACTGAGGGTGATACGGTGACGAGCGCACTTGCTCTACTCTCCATCCTTTCACAGTTTCCCTAAACAACTTCGACTGGAAGACACTCCCCTGGTCCGTCTGGATAACCTTGGGCATTCCTACCCACGCAATGTAGTTTTGTAGTCTATCCAGAACGGCTCTCGACATCACTCTTCTCAGGGGGATTGCTTCAGGGAAACGGGTGGCCGTGCACATTATGGTCAGTAAGTACTCGTGGCCTTTTCTGGTCCTCGGCAACGGACCTACACAGTCTATCAAGACTCTCTCAAAAGGCTCGCCAAATGCCGGTATGGGCTTTAAGGGTGCCTTTGGTATAGCCGGAGCCGGCTTACCTGCACGTTGGCACGCCAAACATGTCCTACAATATTTCTTTACCTCCTTCCACACGTTCGGCCAGTAGAAGTGCTCCTGCACCTTATTTAAGGTCTTCTTCACCCCCAAGTGCCCTGCCATCTCTACGGAGTGGGCTAGTTCTAACACAGCCGCCCTAAACTCCTTCGGCACTAACACTTGGTGCTTCTCCAACCATACCTTATCTGCGCCGGCTTTGTCCGGCCGCCATTTCCTCATTAGTACATCATCGTCCAAGTAGTAATACACGGGGGACTCCGGACATGAATTTCCCCCTTTTGCCTCCCTGATTAGATCTATAAACTCCTCTTTCTGAGCCCTAATCAGGTCCGCTCGGTTCACGCTGAACTTTTCAGGTAGGGTCATTTTCACTTCCTGTCTCCTCGAATCCTCATTCTTCTGAGCTCGATCTTCGTCGAACAGCCCAGACATGTCCATGTTGACCTCCTCCCTTGGTGGAGTCGACACTGCCATATCATCTCCAATGTCTTCCTCGGCGGCTACGTCCGACTCTGTCACTACACAGGCCGGGTATACGATGACTTGACTGTCCTCTGCCTCATTTTCAAGGATGCTGGCTAGATCTATCTTGTCCGGCGTTCCACTTGTACCGCGGTCCTTCTGGTTCACCTCCGGCACAGCTTTTACTATCAGCTCTGGCAGCACCTTGGACCCACACAAGTCGTTCCCCAGGATCACTTGGACTCCTGGAACAGGTATGTTGGGGCACACTCCCAACATCACCTCCGCCGACAAATAATCTGACTTCAACTGGACAGCACACACGGGCATGTCACTCTTAGACAACAACCCATGAACCTTTATCCTCCTACTGCCAGCTAACAGTCGATCATTTCTTATTAGGCCTCTCAGAATCAAGCTCTGATTGGCTCCAGTATCCCTGAGGATACTAACCTCCACCTCGGGTTGACCTTCTATGCCGACCCAACCTTTACTAATGAACGGCCTATACCGCTCGTTCATCAAATCTACCTTCTGTGGTTTGTCTTGTTGTACATCAACGTACTTCTTCCGGGGATCACATGTCGTCAGGGCCACGACTCTCTTGCCCTGCCGACAATCTCGCATCATGTGACCTGATCTGTTGCACTTGTAGCATCTCATTTGGGAGAAATCTCTCCTATACGCCCCCGAGTATCTCTGACTCTGCCCACTCGTATTGGAGTTCCTCTGGCCAGATGTACTACTCATACTCTGTGGAGCTTCATTGGACTCTTGTCTCCTCTGCACATTTTTATTTTCCTGCTTACCTCCAGCAGGCGGACTCGGCAACTTTCCTTCCTGGGGCTTAAAGCTAGCTGGTCTGCTTGTCTGCCCCCCAAAACTTCTTCCTCCCCAGACTCCACTGGGTCTGCTATTTCTGCGTCTCGCCTCGCTTCTTATTCTGTTCTCTCTTAAGCTCTTGTATGCTTCAGTAATCATATCCGCCCTATCTGCGGCATCTTTCACCTCCTTTATCCTTGCTTCTTGGATCTTGAACTTTGTTTCGGGATGCATCATCTCCAAGAACTTCTCCATGACCATCAGTTGCTTCAGGTCAGCGTAAGATCCAACTCCAGCAGCCTCAATCCACTTCTGGAATCGTCTTTCCAGATCCCTTGCTGTCTCAGCAAACGTACATGCTCCAACTTTCACCATCTCTCTGAAACGCTTTCTATAAGCTTCTGGGGTTAACTGAAACGAGCGCAATATGCTGCTCTTTACCGTGGCATAATCCTGGGACTCTTCCAGTGACAATTGGGTGTATGCCTCCCTGGCTGCACCGGTCAATCTTAACTGGACCAGCTGGGCCCATTCCTCCTGTGGCCACTCCTTGATACTGGCTACTTTTTCAAAGTGCTCGAAAAAGCTCTCTGCCTCTTCGGGAACAAACAAGGGAATGTCCTTCTCCCTAACCCTAACATCTGGTGGGTGTGATACCTGGGTGGTGCTCTCTGGCAACCCATGTTCAATCCTTTGCTCAGCCAAGGTTCTATTCGCTTCTATCTGCATTTGTTTTGTTCTCTTTTTCTTTTTCGACTTGGGCTTTTTCTTTCTCCTGTTCCAACTCCAGTTCCCTTACTCTGGTTTTCTCTTTTTCTTTCTCCTGTTCCAACTCCAGTTCCCTTACTCTGGTTTTCTCTTTTTCTTTCTCCTGTTCCAACTCCAGTTCTCTTACTCTGGTTTTCTCTTTTTCTTTCTCCACCTCTAGTCTTGCTTTCTCTTTTTCTATTTCCAGTCTGGTTTTTTCTTTTTCCCTCTCTGCTTCATTTTTCATCTGGAGTTCTAATTTCATCTTTTCCAGCTGGAACTGTCTCTCCTTGTCCTCTCGTTGTTGCTGCATCTGGAGCTCTAACTGGAATCTCTCCAAGCTCCTATTTCGGCTACTCCTGCTACTGCGGCTACTCTTGCTGCTCCTACTCGATCCCTGGGATCTCACTTCATCCTGCCCATCATCCTCCTTTCCACTTTCAGCTCCTTTTTGGGCTCCTTGCTCTGCCGCTTCATTTTTGGCTCTTAACTGCCTCAGGATCTTATCCTTCATCCCAGCTACTTTAGATGCTTTCAACCTAAGGCCACATTTTTCTGCTATTTGTTTCAATTGATCCCTCGTGCAACCTTCCAAGTCCTCAGGCTTGCCTGACTCCACAAACGCTTGCACCTTATCCATCTTTGTCCTGTGAGTCTTCCCAAGAGAGAGAGTATACACCTGCGGTCACACAGTTTATCTCAGCAGGGGTGTACAAATCCACTCTTGGACAGGGTGTGGGTGTGTCAGTTCACTCTCCCGGACACAGGCCCCCAATTTATTATAGACTGTGGGTTGGTTGGTGTTGTCGTCGTTGATCCTTCTCTATGGACAACCCAACCCACAACTCGGCAGAGTGCTTATACTAGGAGATCACCCTTGGCGCTTCTGGCTCTTGGAGAGGGGCTCAACGTCACACGTTTAGGGGATGCGGCTCCAACACTTAGCCTCGTTGTCACGTGCACACACCCACTCGAGCCGCTGTGACTCCCCACTCTCTCCTTATGAGATATGATCTCCTCAATCCCCTATGACTTACTAGTATTACCTCCTACCCTGTCCACGGCAGTGGTTCTTGGTTCTTTCTCTCTCTCTCTCCTTCTTTACTACCTCCTGGGAAGCCTCACTAGGACAAGGGCAAACACCAGCAAATTGTGACACATTTACTGGACAAAGCACATACACGATACATACACACATATAATAATAATGAATCCTATACTCTATAATATCACAATCAGGTTGCACTCCAACACCATCAGAACTCTATTATCAGCTTATCAAGTGGTACCCTATCTCCTGGTTCACCACCTGATACTATCAACCTCCTCAAGTTGATCAAGCCAACATACACTGTTGCACCATCAGCAAGATAACATATATATATAGAAAATCAGCATTTGAATGCAATAACATATACCAGTATAAATGTTCATTGATACTTCAGTATAAAAAACTCCTTGACATAAGAATGCCAACAGTCACTCACCTCTCACTGCGTCTTGCACGCTAATGACAACCAAACACTATCAACTCCCTATAAGTAATCCACCAGAACTTCCCCTTCCACCTCTGGAAGTTCACTACCCTAATATCCTTAGGTTCTTCCGGGCTTCACTACCAGGATCCTCTGCAGCTCCTCCAGGCTGCTATCATGAAGTTTCCATGAGCAACTACGGTGCTTCACCCTTCTGCTAGGGTCCTCCACAGCTCTCTTGGCTGCTACACCATGAAGTTTCCCCGAGCAACTATGGTGCTTCTCCACCTCTACAGAAGCACGTGACACTCCTCTTCACTGCTGCTTCTCCTCACAGCTCGAGGTCCTCTGCTCCACTACCTTGGAGTCTCATCAGCTACTTCATCTGCTGGCTTCGAAGTTCTCAGCGACTTCTTCCCCAAAAGACAAACCTGCAACCCATCGACACTCCAATAAAATGTTCCCCTTTAACACATAAACAAAAATAACCACACAATATGCTTGCCTCAAACCTCTATCTGTTCTCTACATACAGTGAGAGTGGACTCCCCCGTTTTGGGCGGGTCCATACTCCACCTCGCCTGGCGGCGGTCCTCACTCGCTGGGAGGGTCTTCCTCCGTCAAGAGCCAGGCTCCCTCAGTCGTCCGACAGCGCTCAGAGGGGGCGGACGTCGCTCCGTGCTCCTCCCTCTTCACTCTCCTATTTCAGGCTTTCTGCCTTATTAAAACATGTCTAACTTATAAATAAACATTGCTACCGTCGCTGGGCACACGACCAACTACAAGTGATCACTATGAACTGGCGTATATCGTGCTTACCACAGATTAACTGATCGAGGGCGCTTTTCCTCTGACGGCGTCTGGTCAGGGCGCTCCACACAGCCCACGAAAATGCCTCTGAGTAGCTTATTAAACTCTGCTCGTCGACCAGGACTTGATACCACAACGTTCCCAGCTCGGTTCCACAGCTGGCACGTCTACACACTTCTCTTCTCTTCGAGATATATCACTAGGGGTTCCCTTCTGGCGGGAGCTCAAATGGAGCGCGGCTTCCCCCTGCGATGTCTGGCACTCAAGTGAGGTCAAGGTCCTCCGGAAGCGAGCCTCACGCCTCCAGCAAAATGTCCACATCTCCTCGCCAGTCATTTATCTGTTTTCTTCTTCATTGCCCATGATCTCAAACTGTTATACATATCCTAGCAACTATTTTACATATGCGTTATCACTTCAATATTCGCTAGACCTTCTAATCAGGTCAGGCTTGACGAATAACTCTCAAGGAGGGAGACTCGTTTCTCCTGTAGGCTGAGATCATAACACTTGGTCAAGCAATTACTCACAAGATTAATTCTAAAACCTATGATAGAGATTCTAAAGTGATAGATATGAGTAATTATATCATTAATGAAGCTAAATATAAACATTATCCCATTCAAACTGCAGATTTGGAATTACAAGAAGTAGAAAATTTAATTTCAAAATCTAAAAGGGATATATTAATTTTATGCTTAGCTTTGATATTTTTAATTGTCAGTCTGTTCCTCTTTCTCTTCAAGAAGCAACTTTATTCTTTTTATACACTAAGCATAAGTAATTGTTTTTATATATATTGGTCTCTTTCTACAGCTTGGTTAAATTAAAATCCATAATAAATATTATATGTGTGTGTGTGTGTGTGTGTGTGTGTCTGTGTATGTGTGTGCATCCGGTGGTATTCTGAGGCCCCCAAAATAACAACTTGGACCATTTTTATATAAAGAGCTTCACACCAACAGAGAGATCAGACGAGACTCAATTCGTCTCGTTGATAGAGCCGGTGCCTGTCTGGGTGTACGTCTTTATGCTGGGTCCAGTCCCATTCCCTTTTTTAATTCTACTAACTCCAAAGGTTTTAATGAGTAAATGTCCTCCATTGTACAAGGTGAATACATGCTTGTCATATGTGGCAAAGACCTCGATCCCCTTCACATATTAAACATATGGAATGGTATCCGTATGGATAGTTCCCTTCCCAAAATTAGCATGTCATTGTTCACTCTGAACAAAATCGACCCAAATGAGTTTCCCTTAACTCAATCTACCCCAGACCTTTCCCCCCCCAAAAAAAAACACCAACATCAAAAAGACATCATCAGATGATAATGATCTTAACCCACCCTTCAAGAAAAAAAAGAAAAATGCCATCAGAAGTAGGTTTGGAATGGTGAACCGAGACGATGAAGATTCATCTGAAGATTCATCTGAAGATTCATCTGAAGATTCATCTGAAGATTCATCTGAAGATTCCTCCTCGGAATCCTCTGACGAGGGGTTCCTCTCATTGATCAAGTAAGTAATGACATTTCACATAAATATTGGTGTTGGCGTTATGGTGTGTTAACTCAATGGCTCCCTGAAGTCCATTGGGCCCAATATTATATACAGTATTGGATAACATAATACTCGCCGGAGCTTCGAGACCTGAGCTCTTCGTCGCTGGCCACTAGATTGTCCTCAATGAATAAAAAGGATGTGATAGCTCCTTACTCCCTCAGTCTACCTCGTAGTTCACACCCAGTGACAACATGTGTTTAAATCCTTGAAGAAATCCATTCAGTATAGTGAGTGAAGTCGTATTCTCGTCGTTCCTTCTTAAGGGTTATAGTATTAATTTGTTGTTTTTTTTTTTTTTTGTGTGTGTAATTTTTGTAATTTTTGTGATGAATAATTGTTTAAAAGCAATGAATATTGTTTCTCAATGATCATAGGGTTCTTTTTTTTTTTTTTTAGTTTGGATGTTTATAGACTAATTTAATAATGGTCTGATTGTAACAACCTAAAAAAATTTCAGGGCCCCAGTACTAAGCGGCTCATCAATCATCTGAACATGGCGCATGTTGGACCTGACACACAGTCCTCTTCCAACCCAGACAATAAAATCCCACCACAAAGAAACTGTCACTCAGGCAGTTATCTAGAGGCTGGGTTTGTGCCCCGGGGCAGTGACAATGGACAACAGCAACCATCTCAACATAACATTTCTCAGTCCCAACATACTCAAGGGCACATCAAAGATGTCGCTGGTGGATGCCATGAAGGCATGGACGATGGGGCAATGGGCGAGACGAAGGGACAAAAAGTGTGTGAATGTGGCACTGTGGGGGGGGGGAGGCTCTCGTCTCCTGGCGATGCCCACATCAACACACTCTTGAGTGGTTAGATGAACAATCCCATCAACAGCAACAAAAAATACAGCAACCACATCAAAAAAATAACATTTTGGGGAGTAGGGATGATGAAAGAGATGCAGATTCTGCCCAGACCACTAGTAATGGAAAGAATGTTCGTTCTCCACGTTTCAGTGACTATTGTGAGGGTCAGTCAGCTCCATCCAACACTCAGGCTAATCCCAAGGTTGTAAGCATTGACTCGTCGTTTTACCAGTTCCTGAAGTTGGCACCCCCCGGTTTAGCCTACTACCCTCCTCTTAACAATGATCATGCAATGACAGCAGATGGAAATGAGGTTGATGATGTACAACCGATCGATCTCTCCCTTAAATCTAAATCATCAGCATCGCCAAAACTAACCTCTGTACAGTCAGCTCCATCCAACACTCAGGCTAATCCCATGGTTGTAAGCATTGACTCGTCGTTTCTTAACAATGATCATGCAATGAGAGCAGATGGAAATGAGGTTGATGATGTACAACCGATCGATCTCTCCCTTAAATCTAAACCATCAGCATCGCCAAAACTAACCTCTG
>NC_091165.1:4566957-4571957 GCF_040958095.1 Procambarus clarkii
AAGATCTACTTCAAGTTCTAAGATGATCTTATCTCGGAGGAAAACATGAAAAAGTGTCTGAAGGGAAAGCCAAATGAGTCTCTACACAACCGAGTTTGGAATAGCGTCCCCAAAGACAGATCTGTAAGTCGTTCAATGGTTGAGTTCAGCATGGCAGTGACGGCCATCAACCACAATGCCGAGTCTTTGACCAGTCTTACTGGTATACCTCAGCATGATATTACTATCTTGATGATGATGTCACCTTGAGGAACTATATTTCGGACCAATTATAAAATAGTTAGTATAAAATTAGTTGAATAATAAAAGTTTTGTATTTTTTGTCTTCCTTTTTACTATACAACTAGTTAAAAAAATATTGGTTGATATTGAACAACTTTTCTGAAACAGAGGTATGCCCTAATATGTCCCCACTACAATGCAACCTTCGTTAGTAGGCTGAGAAGTGCGTTCTGGCTACTAGACATGAAAACGTGACTTATTATGTAAATCGGGCCTTGTATAGTAGACTGAGAAGTGAGCTCTGGCTACTAGGTACGACATATATAATATATATATATATATATATATATATATATATATATATATATATATATATATATATATATATATATATATATATATATATATATATATATATATATATATATATATATATCATGCTTAATAGGCTAAATAGATAGACATCATCGTCTACTAGTCTTAATATTCAAGAGCCCTGCAAACTTGGCCTACTGCGATGAGGGTCCTGCATAGTAGGCCAAGAAGTGAGTTCTGGCTATTAGGTACCACATATATATATATATATATATATATATATATATATATATATATGTCGTACCTAATAGCCAGAACGCACTTCTCAGCCTACTATTCAAGGCCCGATTTGCCTAATAAGCCAAGTTTTCATGAATTAATGTTTTTTCGTCTACCTAACCTACCTAACCTAACCTAACCTAGCTTTTTTTGGCTACCTAACCTAACCTTACCTATAAATATAGGTTAGGTTAGGTTAGGTAGGGTTGGTTAGGTTCGGTCATATATCTACGTTAATTTTAACTCCAATAAAAAAAAATTGACCTCATACATAGAGAAAAGGGTTGCTTTATCATTTCATAAGAAAAAAATTATAGTAAATATATTAATTCAGGAAAACTTGGCTTATTAGGCAAATCGGGCCTTGAATAGTAGGCTGAGAAGTGAGTTCTGGCTACTAGGTACGACATATATATATATATATATATATATATATATATATATATATATATATGTCGTACCTAGTAGCCAGAACGCACTTCTCAGCCTACTATGCAAGGCCCGATTTGCCTAATAAGCCAAGTTTTCATGAATTAATTGTTTTTCGACTACCTAACCTACCTAACCTAACCTAACCTAACTTTTTCGGCTACCTAACCAAACCTAACCTATAAAGATCGGTTAGGTTAGGTTAGGTAGGGTTGGTTAGGTTCGGTCATATATCTACGTTAATTTTAACTCCAATAAAAAAAAATTGACCTCATACATAATGAAATGGGTTGATTTATCATTTCATAAGAAAAAAATTAGAGAAAATATATTAATTCAGGAAAACTTGGCTTGTTAGGCAAATCGGGCCTTGAATAGTAGGCCAAAAAGTGAGTTCTGGCTACTAGGTACGACATATATATATATATATATATATATTATATATATATATATATTATATTATATATATATATATATATATATTATATATATATATATTATATTATATATATATATATATATATATATATATATATATATATATATATATATATATATATACATATGTCGTACCTAGTAGCCAGAACGCACTTCTCAGCCTACTATGCAAGGCCAGATTTGCCTAATAAGCCAAGTTTTCATGAATTAATTGTTTTTCGACTACCTAACCTACCTAACCTAACCTAACCTAACTTTTTCGGCCACCTAACCTAACCTAACCTATAAAGATAGGTTAGGTTAGGTTAGGTAGGGTTGGTTAGGTTCGGTCATATATCTAAGTTAATTTTAACTCCAATAAAAGCAAATTGACCTCATACATAATGAAATGGGTAGGTTTATCATTTCATAAATACAAAATTAGAGAAAATAAATTAATTCATGAAAACTTGGCTTATTAGGCAAATCGGGCCTTGCATAGTAGGCTGAGAAGTGCGTTCTGGCTACTAGGTACGACATATATATATATATATATATATATATATATATATATATATATATATATATATATATATATGCGAACAAGCCTGAATGGTCCCCAGGACTATATGCGAATGAAAACTCACACCCCAGAAGTGACTCGAACCCATACTCCCAGAAGCAACGCAACTGGTAACTACAGGGCGCCTTAATCCGCTTGACCATCACGGCCGTCAAAAGGAAGTGATAGCCGAGGCTATTTGAGCCACTTCCCCGACGGCAACTCGGATGGTAATCTTGGGCATAGCATTTCACCAAATCACCTCATTCTTTGGGGCACACGTGAGGAACACAAATGCGAACAAGCCTGAATGGTCCCCAGGACTATATGCGAATGAAAACTCACACCCCAGAAGTGACTCGAACCCATACTCCCAGAAGCAACGCAACTGGTAACTACAGGGCGCCTTAATCCGCTTGACCATCACGGCCGTCAAAAGGAAGTGATAGCCGAGGCTATTTGAGCCACTTCCCCGACGGCAACTCGGATGGTAATCTTGGGCATAGCATTTCACCAAATCACCTCATTCTTTGGGGCACACGTGAGGAACACAAATGCGAACAAGCCTGAATGGTCCCCAGGACTATATGCGAATGAAAACTCACACCCCAGAAGTGACTCGAACCCATACTCCCAGAAGCAACGCAACTGGTAACTACAGGGCGCCTTAATCCGCTTGACCATCACGGCCGTCAAAAGGAAGTGATAGCCGAGGCTATTTGAGCCACTTCCCCGACGGCAACTCGGATGGTAATCTTGGGCATAGCATTTCACCAAATCACCTCATTCTTTGGGGCACACGTGAGGAACACAAATGCGAACAAGCCTGAATGGTCCCCAGGACTATATGCGAATGAAAACTCACACCCCAGAAGTGACTCGAACCCATACTCCCAGAAGCAACGCAACTGGTAACTACAGGGCGCCTTAATCCGCTTGACCATCACGGCCGTCAAAAGGAAGTGATTGCCGAGGCTATTTGAGCCACTTCCCCGACGGCAACTCGGATGGTAATCTTGGGCATAGCATTTCACCAAATCACCTCATTCTTTGGGGCACACGTGAGGAACACAAATGCGAACAAGCCTGAATGGTCCCCAGGACTATATGCGAATGAAAACTCACACCCCAGAAGTGACTCGAACCCATACTCCCAGAAGCAACGCAACTGGTAACTACAGGGCGCCTTAATCCGCTTGACCATCACGGCCGTCAAAAGGAAGTGATAGCCGAGGCTATTTGAGCCACTTCCCCGACGGCAACTCGGATGGTAATCTTGGGCATAGCATTTCACCAAATCACCTCATTCTTTGGGGCACACGTGAGGAACACAAATGCGAACAAGCCTGAATGGTCCCCAGGACTATATGCGAATGAAAACTCACACCCCAGAAGTGACTCGAACCCATACTCCCAGAAGCAACGCAACTGGTAACTACAGGGCGCCTTAATCCGCTTGACCATCACGGCCGTCAAAAGGAAGTGATAGCCGAGGCTATTTGAGCCACTTCCCCGACGGCAACTCGGATGGTAATCTTGGGCATAGCATTTCACCAAATCACCTCATTCTTTGGGGCACACGTGAGGAACACAAATGCGAACAAGCCTGAATGGTCCCCAGGACTATATGCGAATGAAAACTCACACCCCAGAAGTGACTCGAACCCATACTCCCAGAAGCAACGCAACTGGTAACTACAGGGCGCCTTAATCCGCTTGACCATCACGGCCGTCAAAAGGAAGTGATAGCCGAGGCTATTTGAGCCACTTCCCCGACGGCAACTCGGATGGTAATCTTGGGCATAGCATTTCACCAAATCACCTCATTCTTTGGGGCACACGTGAGGAACACAAATGCGAACAAGCCTGAATGGTCCCCAGGACTATATGCGAATGAAAACTCACACCCCAGAAGTGACTCGAACCCATACTCCCAGAAGCAACGCAACTGGTAACTACAGGGCGCCTTAATCCGCTTGACCATCACGGCCGTCAAAAGGAAGTGATAGCCGAGGCTATTTGAGCCACTTCCCCGACGGCAACTCGGATGGTAATCTTGGGCATAGCATTTCACCAAATCACCTCATTCTTTGGGGCACACGTGAGGAACACAAATGCGAACAAGCCTGAATGGTCCCCAGGACTATATGCGAATGAAAACTCACACCCCAGAAGTGACTCGAACCCATACTCCCAGAAGCAACGCAACTGGTAACTACAGGGCGCCTTAATCCGCTTGACCATCACGGCCGTCAAAAGGAAGTGATAGCCGAGGCTATTTGAGCCACTTCCCCGACGGCAACTCGGATGGTAATCTTGGGCATAGCATTTCACCAAATCACCTCATTCTTTGGGGCACACGTGAGGAACACAAATGCGAACAAGCCTGAATGCTTGTTAAATGCTATGCCCAAGATTACCATCCGAGTTGCCGTCGGGGAAGTGGCTCAAATAGCCTCGGCTATCACTTTCTTTTGACGGCCGTGATGGTCAAGCGGATTAAGGCGCCCTGTAGTTACCAGTTGCGTTGCTTCTGGGAGTATGGGTTCGAGTCACTTCTGGGGTGTGAGTTTTCATTCGCATATAGTCCTGGGGACCATTCAGGCTTGTTCGCATTTGTGTTCCTCACGTGTGCCCCAAAGAATGAGGTGATTTGGTGAAATGCTATGCCCAAGATTACCATCCGAGTTGCCGTCGGGGAAGTGGCTCAAATAGCCTCGGCTATCACTTCCTTTTGACGGCCGTGATGGTCAAGCGGATTAAGGCGCCCTGTAGT
>NC_091165.1:4576957-4591957 GCF_040958095.1 Procambarus clarkii
ATGGTGAGGCCGGCTGTCAGGAGCTTGGAGAACAGACGTCGCAGCTGGAGCAGATGTTCACTCCAGTTGTTGGAGGCTACGACGATATCGTCCAGGTAGGCGTATGTGTTATCCAAGCCCTGGATGACACGGTTGACAGCTCTCTGAAAGGTGGCCGGGGCATTACATAGTCCGAAAGGAAGGCGTTCATATCTGAAAAGTCCAAAAGGAGTGATGAAGGCAGATATCTCTTTAGCGCGCTCCGTTAGACACACTTGATAGTACCCCTTAAGCAAGTCCACTTGGGACAAGTACTGGGCACTACCAATGGCATCAAGGATGTCATCTATCCTTGGCAAGGGGTAAGCATCCTTGACAGTTACATTGTTCAGTTTACGATAGTCAATACATAACCGCACCTTACCTTGGGGTTTGGGCACCAAGATACAAGGTGAGGCCCAGTGGGACTCACAAGGTGTAGCCAGTCCATGATCCAAGAGGTACTGCACCTCAGCACGCATGATTTCCTTCTTGCTCGGGCTGATTCCGTAGAAGGGTTGACGAATCGGCCGGGTGTCGGGGAGCAGTTGGATGTCGTGCTGGGTAACATTACACTCTTGGGGGTCATCTCGGAACAACTCCTGATGTTCTCTGAAGATCTTGACAAGAGGTGCACTATGATTATCCTGAAAGTATTTGGGAAGATCATTAAGGATTTCGGAATTAGAAAGCGCTGACTCCTTGTCAGTGCTTTCGGGAGGAGAAGCTGGGAAGGTCTCACTGTGGATGTAGGGTACTGTGAAGGTGGAATAATTCATTAGGACAGTGGGAGGAGTACCATTATATTGCTTCAGGAGGTTGACGTGGCACAGCTGGGTCTTCCGCCGCCTATCTGGAGTCTCTATGACGTAGTTGTTGTTATTTCTGCACTCTTTGACGCGGTAGGGTCCTGAAAACCTGTTTTGTAAAGGTGAACCTGGGATAGGGAAGTATACAAGCACGAAGTCTCCCGGCTTAAATTTTCGTACTTTGCTGGTCTGGTCATAATGAGTCTTCATCCTCTCCTGGGCTTTCAATAGATTATCATGGGCAAAACGGTGGACTCTCTCTAGAATGTGTTGAAGGTTTTGAAGAAACTGGGGCACATTCTGATGCTCACTGAAGGTGGCATCTCGGAGAGAGTCTTTGAAAGCCTTAAGGGGAGTACGGCACTTACGGCCGTAGAGCATCTCATAAGGAGATACTCCTAGGGACTCATTGGGGAGACTTATGTAAATACACATTATAAGGTCGATTTGCTTATCCCAATCCTTAGAGGTTTCACTACAAAACTTTTTCAAGAGTGCTTTGATAGTCTGATGACTACGTTCAAGAGAACCCTGTGAAGCAGGATGATAGGGGCTGGACAATACCTGTTTGATGTTGAACTCCTCCAGTGTCCTTTTGAAGAGATCACTGGTGAAGTTGGTACCACAGTCGCTCTGAATCTCCCTGGGAAATCCGTATTGAGTGAAGATCTTCAATAGATGTTTTACAACCGTAGCAGCCGTGATGTTCTTCACTGGAACTGCTATGAGAAATCTGGTGGTAGGACACAGGATGGTTAGGATGTAGGCGTTACCTGAACTGGTCCGAGGTAAAGGACCAACACAGTCTATTATGAGTCTGTGGAAAGGTTCCGCAGGCACCTGTATGGGAATCAGTGGCGCTCTGGGAATGGAGATGTTCGGTTTGCCTGCCATCTGACATGTATGACACTGTTTTACGTACTGTTTGACGTTATTTACCATACCTGGCCAGTAGTAGTCTTGACGAATTCCATGGTAAGTCTTGTTGAAGCCGTAGTGGGAGAGTGCTCCGTGGGCCAGGTGTAGAATACTGGGCCGCAGGCTGGTAGGAATCACAAGTTGTTCGATGTTGGCCCAATCGTCCTCCTCCTTCAGTTTACTGGGTCTATATCTGCGGTAGAGCAAGTCGTTCTCTAGGAAGAACCCAGGAATACTGTCGGGTTGTGTCTCAGCCTGGAAAAACAATGGTGTTAAAGTAAGATCTTCCCTCTGCAACTTACGGAACTCCAACTTGGTCAGATGCGGGGGTAGTTTCTGAGGGTCTTGAGGGACAGCGGTAGCAGTAGAGTCAGCTGGCTGTGGACGTGCGGCTTGTGCACGGGTGGTCACGAGAACCGGAGGAGAAACTTCATCACTCTCTTGTACCTCTGCTGGAACATACGCTAGAATAGGGTTATTTGGCACAGAGTTACACACCTGGGGTTTGTCCATGACGATCAGGTTGGTCGGTTGCAGGTCTTCTGCCAAGTCGTTGCCTAGGAGAAGTTGCACTCCAGGCATGGGAAAAGGCGTTTCCCTGACGGCGACTTGGACTTCTCCGTTCACGTAGGGACAATCCAGGTGGACTCTGGCGAGAGGGTATGGAGTGGTAGCAGTGAGGTCAGTGATGAAGACAGTTTCTCCGGTGTAGACGATGTTGGGCACAGCCGACTTCAAGATGATCGATTGAAGAGCCGCTGTGTCCCTCAAGATCTTCAATTTGAAACGTCCCTCCGGATTTGAACCGTTGGCAGAGACAGTTCCAGCATACAGGTGGTTACTGAAAAGAGAAAGATCATTAACATCAACACCAACATTCATCACAGGCTTACCGGACTTAGGAGGAGTTGGTTTGGGTTTCTGTGGGTCAGTGGTTCCCTTGTATTGAGACTTACCACACTTGTCTATGGTATGCCCATAGAGTCTACAATACTTGCAGTACAATTGCGAGCCAGCCTGATCGGTGCTCACTTTCTCGTAACTGGACCACGACTTCTTACTGGAGGATGGTTCGGGTGTCAGCCGGTGGATGAGGCTGTAAGTGTCAGCCGACTTAGCACACTTCAGGTAGTCGGTTTCTTCTTTATCTGCTAAGTAGAGGCGGACAGGAGGCGGCACACGTCTCAAGAATTCTTCAACAAGCATCAGGTTGACGAGTTCTGTAAAAGTAGAGACATGTGCTGCTTCCAGCCATTTCATGAAATATCTCCGTTTTGTATTAGCAAACTCGAGGAAGGTAGTGGTACTTGCCTTCAGGTGGTCACGGAATTTCCTTCTATAACTTTCTGTAGAGAGCAGGTAGGCGTCCAACACTGCTTGTTTCAGAGTCTGGTAGTCATTCTCAGACGCCAAAGTACTGAGTGTGACTGCAGCTCTACCTGTAAGATGGTCTCTGAGAAGTGTGGCCCATTGGTCGACAGGCCAACTGAGTTGATTAGCAAGGGTTTCAAAGGTGGTAAAAAACACATCAACTTCTGCTTCTACAAAGGATGGCATTAACTTACTTGCATGTGATATATTAAAACTGACGGGAAGATTGGCAGTAGCTTGCTGGCGTTGAGCGAGGTGTGAAGTTTCCAACGTGTATTCGCGTTGACGACACTCTAGAGCCAGAGTTGCTTGTTGCTTGTCATGTTCGCGTTGCATCTCCAACTCGCGTTGTTTGGTTTCAAGCTGTACTCTTTCCCGCTCACGGAGCATTGCAAACTCACGTTCCTTGAGGGCGATTTCTTCCCTTCTTAAGGCAGCCTCACGTTCTTGTTCTTCTCTTCGTATGGCAGCTGCTTCTCTTTGTTGTTCGCGGGCTTTTCTTGGCTGCTCACGTTCAATCTTGGCCAGCTCTAGTTTGAGTTTCATCGTCGCCAAATCAGTTTTATCTGCAATATAGTAAGTTTCATGAGTTTCAGAGTCTATCTTACGTTGCTCTAAATAGTAATCCAGCAACAGGTTGTGTAGGTCATTTTTGTTGGCTTGGTAGGGAACTTCTAGTTGATACTCATGTGCAAGAGTTTGTAATTCAGTCCTCTTGGCACGACTTAAAGTCCCTATTTCACCTGCTGGATTTGCACGGAAAGCTTGGAGTCGAAACATGGTGAAATTAGCAAATAAATGTAACACGAATATTCAGTTATAGTGAATGTCAGAAACAGGACAACGTGGCAACTGATACCTATCCTGTGGGATCTTTAACAATTAAAGTTAAGTACAAGATGTTAAATGATTAATTTAAATCAAGGGCGCAGGAAATCTTGTACCCGGTACTCATGTAAGAGGATAAGGGCAAGAAAATCCTACTAACAAATGAAACAGAGTTTCGAAAACAAATGAAACAGTTAATTGCCTCAAAAGTAAAATTGGTAGTCCAAGGATGTAGGCATACCTTGCCAAGTCTCTATAGGACATAAAGCAAGTTTTTCCTACTGAATTTAATATGATACTTACAGAATTAGCGAACTTTTGTGCTCTGAAAAAGTAAGCTAATTCCCTACCGTTGTATGTATCATCATCTCTGACTGACGTGTAGGGGTGCGAGGTGTCAACTGGTGACGAGAACTGCTGCTGAGGTCCCAATTCAGCAACTAAAGTTCGAGCTAGAGGAACTATGGCCCTCTTTGTCCTCCTACAGTCAGATTGCAGAAGATTGGGTGCTCTTGACCCGGGGCAGACCACAGTACCAGGGTACCAATATGATGATCTGTCAAAATGAGAAATATCCAAGGGACAAAGATGGTAAACACGAGTAATAACACGGAGGGAGAGATGACCCATTAAGAGTATGACTGCGGCCTACAGTCACCACGTAATCCAAAGTTGTCTCACCTTCACCATATGTTACTCTCGTAATGCACAATACACCGCACCATATAAAAAATGAAATTGAATATGAAAAATAGTAAAAGCTACGTTAACAAAGTTAAATACGCTTACCATAAATTACCACTTGGCACCAGTACCTGAGTGAAGCTCCTAGGACAGGCCCCCATATAATATGTGACGGTAACGCGTTGGTGTTCGGCTGTTCAAAGCTAGGGGTATGGCCTCGTCACATAGAATTAAAAAAAAATAGAAAATCTGGAACTTCGTCTGTGGTAACGTAAGGAGAAGACACACAAAACACAATTAAATTTTAACAATGGAATTTTAATTACGTTAGATAAACAAAACATGAATAAAATGGACATACAAATTCGTATAATAAAATCAATCAATCAAAATAATAAGAATAATTAAATGACAAAGTGAAAAGTTACGTTAAGACAAGTGAGCAATAACAAGCTGTGCAATATACAATAAATGAGAGGTGCAGGAATATTGGCTTTAAGCTATCACCTCTCTTAGTACACGTAAGCCAAAGCTCAGTCTACTAGGAAGAAGTGTTAACCGTATGAAAGCACTAAATATTCTGAGGACTGAGGTCATGGCGGCCCCAGACATCAAGTAGTATAGTGGGTGGAGTGCAGTTGCAGCCAGACCGGCGGCCAATCAGCGAGGAGCCGGCAACAAGACAGGTAGTTTGGCGGTTTGAGGCTGAGCAGGTGTTCCTGGCTGCATACGTTTTGCGCTCTGGCAAACCTTGCTGGTGTTGTTGTCATTGTTGGACATTTCTTCCATAGTAGTTTTATATAGATGTAACGACGTATTTTTGGAGGGAAGAGCAGGCTCAATCTCTTGAAGGAGATTATCGTCACAATATATATATTATATATATATATTATATATATAATATATATATATTATATATATATTATATATATAATATATATATATTATATATATATTATATATATATTATATATATATATATATATATATATATATATATATATATATATATTATACAAATAGGAAGGGAGTACCACCTCTAGCTGGAAGAAGGGGGACCCATAGCTTCGGAGGAAACCACGCATAACGCATTAGAGGGAATGTTTAGATCCCCTCCAATACAGTTTCTGTGTGCTTTTCTCCTACCACCCCCTTCCTTGAATATTTTTTGTGCTTTATTATGCATTTGATGGTTACAAGATATACATGGGTTGATACAAAAATAATAATGCAAAAAGGTGCTTAAAGGTTATGGATCTCTTGAAGAACACAACAATGGGAAACATTTTTTTTTTTTTTTTTTTTTTTTTTTTTTTGAGATATATACAAGAGTTGTTACATTCTTGTACAGCCACTAGTACGCGTAGCGTTTCGGGCAAGTCCTTAATTCTATGGTCCCTGGAATACGATCCCCTACCGCGAAGAATCGTTAATTCAACTGTGAATTGTTAATTCATCAACTGTTAATTCAACTGTTAATTCAACTTCAAATTCTAGGGCAACTGTGACATTGATGAATGTCACAGACGGGTTCGATCATTGTTGCAAGTCAAACACTTCTTCGAATTCAACTGTTAATTCAACTTCAAATTCTAGGGCAACAGTGACATTGATGAATGTCACAGACGGGTTCGATCATTGTTGCAAGTCAAACACTTCTTCGAATTCCTCTGAAGTTGGACTAGTGCCCAAGACGCAACAGGCATTTCCCCTCTGAATCGCAACACTGAGGCGCTGGAACAAGAAACTTTTTGCTCTCTGGTCTTTTGTAGCGCTGATCAATTTGTCCCCCAATTCCTTCAGGAACTTCAATGCACATTTTCCCGACAAACCGAGGGTCTCTGAGCCAATCGGAACAAAGCTGTAGCAGTGTGCTAGACCTCTGTATTTAATAATTTTCTGCGATTCCCTGAAAGAAGCAGCACCACCGCTTTCACGTGTGCTGTAGTGGAGGTAGGTACTGGCCAGTGTGGCAGCGCACGTGTAGTCCCATACCACTTGCTTACCATCCTTCCAAGGTAGCAAGGTGACCCCATCAGGGCGCTTCTGAGGGTCGTTAGGTCTGGATAAGTGTGGTTCTCTTTGTGCCGGGCAGCGGGCTGTGGCGAGGCTCCTCTTGATGATGTTGTTGACTTCTTCATGTCTTGCAATTTTACCCTGTGATTTACGACATACCAGACCATGACGACCATATTGGTCTGCCATCGCAGTTCCACAGATGCACCTATGTTCGGTGAGGATGGGGGCGGCAAGGCGAAGGGCAACTCCAATGCGGAGAGCGTCATGACTGAGGCGAGTTCCCAGGGCTGCATTGGGCACAGCAAATAAAAAATCCCCGGCGTGGGGTGCTGTTACCGCTAGGAGGCGGGCTTTGTTTTCAGCATCAGCGTTGTCAATCATTGCTGTGACAGTCTTTTCCATTATGGGGCTATCCCAGTGGGCCTGCTTGTGGTCTTTTGGGACTTGTGGTCGGGGTTGAGGGTGTGCAATGGTGTCCCATTGTCTGGCTGCTTCGATGAACGTTTGATCATGAGTTCCCGCTGTCTCTCTCATACGCTCTGGTAGGATCTGCCCTACCAATTCGTTGGCTGCTGTACATGAGGATAAGAATGCTGGAAGTGCTACCTCAGTTGCCTTTCGTATGCCTATCCCTCCAAATCTCACTGGTAGTGTTGCTTGGTCCCACTGGCTGTCATCTAAATCTAGGTTGAGCGCCTTCCTGAATATTGACCTGAGGAGCTCATCATATTGATTTAGAAGTGGGTTGCCAAAAGTTGGTGCACACCTTAAGAATTATATATTTATATATATATATATATATATATATATATATATATATATATATATATATATATATATATATATATATATATATATATATATATATATATATATATTATATTATATATATATATATATATATATATATATATATATATATATATATATATATATATATATATATATATATATATATATATATATATATATATATGTTTCATTGAATATGACCGCATATTCTGTATTTATTATTTTCTGGTTTAGGGCTTCTATCCCTCTAACTATTTTCTTAGCATCAGGGCTTAATTGGAATAGGAGTTCTCCAAAACTCATTTTCGTACTTTTAAGGTGAAGAAAAGAAGTGATTTACTATAGAGTGTATTACACTTATTTGTATAATTTGCACAACGTTTCGAACCTCCATGGTTCATTCTCAAGTGAACAGATCTTACAATACTAGTTGATTTTATACCCGCATTAGGTCAGGTGATAATACAATGAAGGTGAAAAACATGGGGGGATACATAAGGGATAAACATAGGGGCTGCAGAAGGCGTATTGGCCCATACGAGGCATCTCCTATCTAAACACATAGATTAATCCAGTGTAATTGGCCTGTTATGTTGGACATTGTCTTCTGTGTTGGCATCGATATGTTCTTGTCTTGTCCTTACTCTCATGGTGGGTAGAGTAAATAGTTCCGTGATTTGGGTGTTCATGGTAGGTCGCTCTATTCTTATGTGAATTGCCTCAAGAATTTGTAATCTTCTTGAATCTTGGGTTTTGTCTATTATGCAAGTATTCTTGTTCAACATTTCTCTTGTTAGAGTAATGTCATGGGCTTGTCTCATGTGATTCCTAGGGGCACCAGATTGAAGATGGCATGTCAAACGCCTCGTCAGCTTGGTCGACGTCATACCTATGTACTTACATTGAAGGTTACATCCTTCGTGGGGGCAAGTGTACATGTATACAACGCTTGACTGCTGTAGAGGGTTCTCCGTCGGCTTCGGGCTGTTTTTGATAAGGAGTTCGGAAGTCTTCTTGGTTTTGTAGAATATTATCAGGTTTATGTTTTGGTTAGGAGTAGTGCTTTTTACTCCTTTACGGATTATTTCTTTCATTATTCTTTCCTCTTTTATATGTTCACTGTGCATGGTTGATTTGTAATATAATTTTATTGGGGGTGTTGTGGTTTCTGTTCTAGGTTCTGAATTATACCAACGGTCCAAGTGTCTTCTTATAGCAGCGTTTATTTCCGCGTTCCTATATCCGTTGTTCACCAATACCTGAGTTACTCTTTCAAACTCTCTACTCACGTTGCTCCATTCAGAGCAGTGGGTAAGCGCTCGACGAATATAAGCATTGAGAACACTGGCTTTGTATCTTTGGGGGCACTCACTTCTACCGTTCAGGCATAATCCTATGTTGGTGGGCTTGGTATATACGTTGGTGCTTAAAGAGGTTCCTGTTTTTGTTATTAGTACATCCAAGAATGGCAGACTGTTATTTTCACTATTTTCATGTTTAAATCGGAGTACTGACTCTCTCTCTAGGTTTCTTTTTAGGTCAATTAGTTCATCTGAGTCTTTTACTATTACGAATATGTCATCTACATAACGGCAGTATACCTCCTAGCGGTAACAGCACCCCACGCCGGGGATTTTTTATTTGCTGTGCCCAATGCAGCCCTGGGAACTCGCCTCAGTCATGACGCTCTCCGCATTGGAGTTGCCCTTCGCCTTGCCGCCCCCATCCTCACCGAACATAGGTGCATCTGCGGAACTGCGATGGCAGACCAATATGGTCGTCATGGTCTGGTATGTCGTAAATCACAGGGTAAATTTGCATGACATGAAGAAGTCAACGACATCATCAAGAGGAGCCTCGCCACAGCCCGCTGCCCGGCACAAAGAGAACCACACTTATCCAGACCTAACGACCCTCAGAAGCGCCCTGATGGGGTCACCTTGCTACCTTGGAAGGATGGTAAGCAAGTGGTATGGGACTACACGTGCGCTGCCACACTGGCCAGTACCTACCTCCACTACAGCACACGTGAAAGCGGTGATGCTGCTTCTTTCAGGGAATCGCAGAAAATTATTAAATACAGAGGTCATGCACACTGCTACAGCTTTGTTCCGATCGGCTCGGAGACCCTCGGTTCGTGGGGAAAATGTGCATTGAAGTTCCTGAAGGAATTGGGGGACAAATTGATCAGCGCTACAAAAGACCAGAGAGCAAAAAGTTTCTTGTTCCAGCGCCTCAGTGTTGCGATTCAGAGGGGAAATGCCTGTTGCGTCTTGGGCACTAGTCCAACTTCAGAGGAATTCGAAGAAGTGTTTGACCTGCAACAATGATCGAACCCATCTGTGACATTCATCAATGTTTTCCATTGTTGTGTTTTTCAAGAGATCCATAACCTTTAAGCACCTCTTTGCATTATTATTTTTGTATCAACCCATGTATATCTTGTAACCATCAAATGCATAATAAAGCACAAAAAATAAAAAAGGAAGGGGGTGGTAGGAGAAAAGCACACAGAAACTGTATTGGAGGGGATCTAAACATTCCCTCCAATTTTCCTCCGAGGCTATGGGTCCCCCTTCTTCCAGCTAGAGGTGGTACTCCCTTCTATATATATTATATATATATATATATATATATATATATATATATATATATATATATATATATATATATATATATATATATATAGAAGGGGTACCACCTCTGGTGCAAATGTAGGGACCCATAGCCTCAGAGAAGAAAATAAAGAGTACTCAGAGAAGACCTTTTGGATCCTCACTGAACACTTTGATATTTTCTTCTCCTACCACCCCTATTCTTTTGTTAAGAGTGTATATTTATCTAACTTTATTTGAAAATGTCATTACACAAAAAAAGTTACAATATTGATTACATACAGGGTACAAGGCTGCTTGTCATAAGTTGAATGGCTCCTCCAGCTCCTCAGATGGCGGGCACGAACCATGGATGCAGTGAGCATTTCCTCTCTGGATTGCCACACTAAGGCGCTGAAAAAGAAAACTGGCAGCTCTGGGGTCTCTAGTTGTTTCGATTAGCTTAGACCCCAACTCCTTTAAAAAGCTAGCAGCACTTTTACCCCAGGCACCAAGCGTCTCTGAGGCAATGGGGACAAAATTGTAGTGGTGCTCAAGGTCTCTGTATTTACGTGACTTGGCCGCTTCCCGGTGATTGGCAGCTCCTCCTGCTTGTGTAGCACTGAAGTCAACATAGGTATTGGCTAAAGTTGAAACGCAAGTATATATATATATATATATATATATATATATATATATATATATATATATATATATATATATATATATATATATATATATATATATATATATATATATATATATATTATATATATATTATATATATATTATATATATATATTATATATATATATATATTATATATATATATATTATATATATATATATTATATATATATATATTATATATATATATATATTATATATATATATTATATATATATTATATATATATATTATATATATATATATATTATATATATATATATATATATATATATATATATATATATATATATATAATATATATATATTGTGACGATAATCTCCTTCAAGAGATTGAGCCTGGTCTTCCCTCCAAAATACGTCTCTACAAATCTATATAAAATTACTATGGAAGAAAAATCCAACAACGACAACACCAGCAAGGTTTGCCAGAGCGCAAAACGTATGCAGCCAGGAACACCTGCTCCACCTCAAACCGCCAAACTACCTGTCTTGACGCCGGCTCATCGCTGATTGGCTGCCGGTCTAGCTGCAACTGCACTCCACCCACCATACTACTTGATGTCTGGGGCCGCCACGACCTCAGTCTTCAGAATATCCCGTGCTTTCGACAAGTTAACACGTCTCGTTGGTAGACTAAGCCCCAGGCTTACGTGTACTAAGAGAAGTGATAGCTTGAAGCCAATATTCCGGCACCTACTTACTTTGTTTGCCATACTCTTGTTATTTGTTCATTTGTCTTAACGTAACTTTTCATTTTGCCCTTTGATTATTCTTATTACTTTGATTGATTTTATTATACGAATTTGTATGTCCATTTTTATTCATGTTTTGCTTTCTTTAACGTAATTAAAATTTCATTGTTAAAATTTACTTGTGTTTTGTGTGTCTTCTCCTTACCTTACCACAGACGAAGTTCCAGATTTTCTATTTTTTTTTCTATATGTGACGAGGCCATACCCCTAGCTTTTGAACAGCCGAACACCAACGCGTTACCGTCACATATTATATGGGGGCCTGTCCTAGGAGCTTCACTCAGGTACTGGTGCCAAGTGGTAATTTATGGTAAGCGTATTTAACTTTGTTAACGTAGCTTTTACTATTTTTCATATTCAATTTCATTTTTATATGGTGCGGTGTATTGTGCATTACGAGAGTAACATGGTGAAGGTGAGACAACTTTGGATTACGTGGTGACTGTAGGCCGCAGTCATACTCTTAATTGGTCTTCTCTCCCTCCGTGTTATTACTTGTGTTTACCATCTTTGTCCCTTGGATATTTCTCATTTTTGACAGATCATCACATTGGTACCCTGGTACTGTGGTCTGCCCCGGGTCAAGTGCACCCAATCTTCTGCAATCTGACTGTAGGAGGACAAAGAGGGCCATAGTTCCTCTAGCTCGAACTTTAGTTGCTGAATTGGGACCTCAGCAGCAGTTCTCGTCACCAGTTGACACCTCGCACCCCTACACGTCAGTCAGAGATGATGATACATACAACGGTAGGGAATTAGCTTACTTTTTCAGAGCACAAAAGTTCGCTAATTCTATAAGTATCATATTAAATTCAGTAGGAAAAACTTGCTTTATGTCCTATAGAGACTCGGCAAGGTATGCCTACATCCTTGGACTACCAATTTTACTTTTGAGGCAATTAACTGTTTCATTTGTTTTCGAAACTCTGTTTCATTTGTTAGTAGGATTTTCTTGCCCTTATCCTCTTACATGAGTACCGGGTACAAGATTTCCTGCGCCCTTGATTTAAATTAATCATTTAACACCTTGTACTTAACTTTAATTGTTAAAGATCCCACAGGATAGGTACCAGTTGCCACGTTGTCCTGTTTCTGACATTCACTATAACTGAATATTCGTTGTACCTTTATTTGCTAATTTCACCATGTTTCGTCTCCAAGCTTTCCGTGCAGATCCAGCAGGTGCAATAGGGACTTTAAGTCATGCCAAGAAGACTGAATTACAAACTCTTGCACATGAGTATCAGCTAACAGTTCCCTACCAAGCCAACAAGAGTGAAATATACAATCTGTTGCTGGATCATTTCTTAGAGCAAGGTAAGATAGACTCTGAAACTCATGAAACTTACTATATTGCAGATAAAACTGATTTGGCGACGATGAAACTCAAACTAGAGCTGGCCAAGATTGAACGTGAGCAGCAAAGGGAAGCCCGCGAACAGCAAAGGGAAGCCCGCGAACAGCAAAGGGAAGCCCTCGAACAACAAGAACGAGCTGCTGCCATTCGAAGAGAAGAACAAGAACCTGAGGCTGCTTTGAGGTGAGAAGAACAAGAACGCGAAGCTGCCTTGAGGAGAGAAGAACACGAACGTGGAATCGCCCTCCAGGAACGTGAGGTTGCACTACTCCAGGAGCGGGAACGAGTACAGCTTGAAACCAAACGACGCGAGTTGGAGATGCAACGCGAACATGACAAGCAACAAGCGACTCTGGCTCTAGAGTGTCGTCAACGCGAAATCGCCTTGGAAACTTCACACTTCGCTCAACGCCAGCAAGCTACTGCCAATCTTCCCGTCAGTTTTAATATATCACATGCAAGTAAGTTGATGCCATCCTTTGTAGAAGCAGAAGTTGATGTGTTTTTCACCACCTTTGAAACCCTTGCTAATCAACTCAGTTGGCCTGTCGACCAATAGGCCACACTTCTCAGAGTCCATCTTACAGGTAGAGCTGCAGTCACACTCAGTACTCTGGCGTCTGAGAATGACTACCAGACTCTGAAACAAGCAGTGTTGGACGCCTACCTCCTTTCCACAGAAAGTTATAGAAGGAAATTCCGTGACAACCTGAAGGCAAGTACCACTACCTTTCTCGAGTTTGCTAACACAAAACGGAGGTATTTCATGAAATGGCTGGAAGCAGCACATGTCTCTACTTTTACAGAACTCGTCAACCTGTTGCTAGTTGAAGAATTCTTGAGGCGTGTGCCGCCTCCTGTCCGTCTCTACTTAGCAGATAAAGAAGAAACCGACTACCTGAAGTGTGCTAAGTCGGCTGACACTTACAGCCTCATCCACCGGCTGACACCAGAACCATCCTCCAGTAAGAAGTCGTGGTACAGTTACGAGAAAGCGAGCACCGATCAAGCTGGCTCGCAATTGTACTGCAAATATTGTAGACTCTATGGACATACCATAGACAAGTGTGGTAAGTCTCAATACAAGGGAACCACTGACCCACAAAAACCCAAACCAACTCCTCCTAAGTCCGGTAAGCCTGTGATGAATGTTGGTGTTAATGTTAATGATCTTTCTCTTTTCAGTAACCACCTGTATACTGGAACTGTCTCTGCCAACGGTTCAAATCCGGAGGGACGTTTCAAATTGAAGATCTTGAGGGACACAGCGGCTCTTCAATCGATCATCTTGAAGTCGGCTGTGCCCAACATCGCCTACACCGGAGAAACTGTCTTCATCACTGACCTCACTGCTACCACTCCATACCCTCTCGCCAGAGTCCACCTGGATTGTCCCTACGTGAACGGAGAAGTCCAAGTCGCCGTCAGGGAAAAGCCTTTTCCCATGCCTGGAGTGCAACTTCTCCTAGGCAACGACTTGGCAGAAGACCTGCAACCGACCAACCTGATCGTCATGGACAAACCCCAGGTGTGTAACTCTGTGCCAAGTAACCCTATTCTAGCGTATGTTCCAGCAGAGGTTCAAGAGAGTGATGAAGTTTCTCCTCCGGTTCTCGTGACCACCCGTGCACAAGCCGCACGTCCACAGCCAGCTGACTCTACTGCTACCGCTGTCCCTCAAGACCCTCAGAAACTACCCCCGCATCTGACCAAGTTGGAGTTCCGTAAGTTGCAGAGGGAAGATCTTACTTTAACACCATTGTTTTTCCAGGCTGAGACTCAACCCGACAGTATTCCTGGGTTCTTCCTAGAGAACGACTTGCTCTACCGCAGATATAGACCCAGTAAACTGAAGGAGGAGGACGATTGGGCCAACATCGAACAACTTGTGATTCCTACCAGCCTGCGGCCCACTATTCTACACCTGGCCCACGGAGCACTCTCCTACTACGGCTTCAACAAGACTTACCATGGAATTCGTCAAGACTACTACTGGCCAGGTATGGTAAATAGCGTCAAACAGTACGTAAAACAGTGTCATACATGTCAGATGGCAGGCAAACCGAACATCTCCATTCCCAGAGCGCCACTGATTCCCAAACAGGTGCCTGCGGAACCATTCCACAGACTCATAATAGACTGTGTTGATCCTTTACCTCGGACCAGTT
>NC_091165.1:4604457-4684457 GCF_040958095.1 Procambarus clarkii
ACAAACAAGAATAATACAATCACAAATGAAAATATTTGCTGGTATTATGCAAAAGGACAGTGTAGATATGGGCCCAGAGGCACGGAATGCTCATTCATGCACCCACGGAAATGCCGAAACTGGTTAGGGAAAGGCAGATGTCGTTTTGATACAGAGTGTAGATATTTTCACCCTAAGCTATGCACACTCTCAGTCAATGAGAGGAAATGCTACGATCTTCACTGCCCCGATTTCCACGTCAGAGGTACACAGCGCCATATAAGAGAAGAAGTCCAACATAATAGCCCTGAAAATTTTTTAGAGGCAGGTACAAACAGAGGGAGAAACAGACAGGCAGAAACGTGGCAGGAGTACGGATGGAGAGGGGGAAATGCCCAAGACTGGACTACAGTTCGTCATCAAGCCCACACATACTACACCCCCCAACTACACAGAGACTACCACACTCCCCAGTATCACTTCCAAAACTGGACAAACCATTGCCACAACAACACACCCTGGGTCAGGGTAGAGAGGAGGGAGAACCACCAAAACCTTCCAGAAGTGACACACAATATGGACAATCATTCATATTTGCAAACATTCAAGGTTTAAAGCCAAAGTCAAGAAATAAAGTTAAGTTCATAAATGGCCTTCTATTAGAGTCAAACTCAATATTTGGGGCATTCACGGAAACTCATACAAAAGATTACATGGATGGTGAAATCTGGATTCCAAATTATAATCTATATAGATGTGATAGAAAAACTAGGTAAAATGGAGGAGTAGGTCTGTATATTAAAGAAGACCTGGTATGCACAGAACTATTAAATTCAACTAATGAGGTGGTAGAGGTACTTGGAATGAAGGTAGAGAAACTAAACCTAATTATTATTCTAATATATAAACCGCCAGATACAACGATTGAGGAATTCACAGAACAGATGCACAAAATAGAGAACATACTTGACAACCTAGCAAACCCAGCTCCAGATATTATCTTTCTTGGAGATTTCAATTTACCGAGTCTAAGATGGAGAACGGCAAACACAAATATCATAGCAGGGAATGACCCGGGAAATAACCAACCACAGGTTAGAGAACTTTTGAGATTCTGTGACAAATTCTCGCTCAATCAACAGATTACAGAACCAACTAGGAACGAAAACACACTAGACTTGTTATTCACAAACAATGATGAACTAATCAGGGATATCACAATCTCAGATACTTCATACTCAGACCATAAGCTCATTGAAGTGCGAACTAGCATAAATAACGGTAGTAGGTCTAAGAGACCCAACAAGCGAGAAGGAATATTCAATCAATTCAATTTCAACAATAAGAGGATTGACTGGGAAAAAATAAATGTAGACCTTGCAACCATTCAATGGGAGACGGTCTTAAGCGACAAAACTCCCACACAGGGAATAGCTCAACTGACAGCTGAAGCTTACAAGGTCTGCTTGAAGCACGTGCCTGTGAGGAGGGGCAGAAAGAGGACCACTCTAGAAAGAGAACGGAGACGACTGTACAGGAGAAGGAAAAAAAATAACGGAAATGCTTCGGCAGACACAACTATCACAAGCAAGGAAAACAAGCCTAAGCAGGGAGATTGAGGAAATAGAACAAACGTTGAAGCGATCATATGAGTCTGAGGAAATGGAATTGGAACAGAAAGCTATACAAGAGATAAGGAAAAATCCGAAATATTTTTTCACATACGCAAAATCAAAATCCAAAACCTCGACCAGTATTGGACCGTTAATTACAAATGAAGGTACGTACACAGAGGACAACAAAGAGATTAGTGAAATTCTAAGAAGCCAGTATGAGGCTATGTTTAGCCCACCAATAAACAACATGAAAGTTGATGACCCAGACAGCTTCTTTATGAATGACATTCAAGCTGCAGATAATATAACGGATATTACCACAAACTCGGAAGACTTTGAAAGAGAAATTGATAATATGCCTATGCACTCAGCTCCTGGGCCTGACTCATGGAATTCAATATTCATAAAGAAATGTAAAGTACCAGTAGCGAGAGCACTCAGCGTAATATGGAGAAAGAGCCTGGATACAGGGGAGATACCAGCAGCACTTAAATCTGCAGATATAGCTCCGTTGCACAAGGGGGGGAGTAAAGCCTTGGCAAAAAATTATAGGCCAGTTGCACTAACATCACACATAATAAAAGTGTTTAAAAGAGTGATTAGGAATCAAATTTCTAGTTTTATGGAAAACAATGAATTGCACAATCCAGGACAACATGGATTTAGAGCGGGAAGATCCTGTCTGTCACAGTTACTCAACCACTATGACAAAATCACAGAAGCCCTAGAAGAAAAGCAAAATGCAGATGTTGTATACACAGACTTTGCAAAGGCGTTCGACAAATGTGACCATGGGGTGATAGCTCACAAAATGAGGTCAATGGGAATAACTGGAAAAGTAGGACGCTGGATACTCAATTTCCTGTCGAACAGAACACAAAGAGTAACAGTCAATCAGATAAAATCGAGTCCAAGCGATGTTAAAAGCTCTGTACCTCAAGGTACAGTCCTTGCACCGCTACTGTTCCTTATTCTCATATCTGATATAGACAAAAATACACGCCACAGCTTCGTGTCGTCCTTTGCAGATGACACAAAAATCAGCATGAAAATTACCTCTGCTGAAGACATTGAAAAACTACAAGCAGATGTCAACAAAGTTTTTGATTGGGCAGCAGAAAATAACATGATGTTTAACAGTGATAAATTTCAGGTACTCAGGTACGGCAAAAATGAGGATCTGAAACATAATACAGGGTACAAAACACAATCGAATCTTCCCATAGTAGGAAAACAGCATGTCAAGGATTTGGGAATAATGATGTCCGACGATCTAACGTTTAGGGAGCATAACCAAGCAAATATCGCGTCAGCCAGAAAAATGATCGGATGGATTACGAGAACTTTCAAATCCAGGGATCCCATCACAATGGTTGTACTCTTCAAGTCACTTGTGCTGTCCCGTCTCGAGTACTGCTCAGTACTCACTTCCCCCTTCAGAGCAGGAGAGATTGCTGAAATAGAGGGAATACAGAGAACATATACGGCACGCATAGACGAGATAAAACACCTAAATTATTGGGATCGTCTCAAAGCTCTCCAAATGTACTCTCTAGAAAGGAGACGAGAGAGATACCAAATAATATACACCTGGAAAATACTGGAGGGTCAGGTCCCAAATCTACACAGTAAAATAACAACGTACTGGAGTGAACGATATGGAAGAAAATGCAAGATTGAACCTGTGAAGAGCAGAGGTGTCATAGGCACAATCAGAGAGCACTGTATAAACATCAGGGGTCCGCGGTTGTTCAACGTCCTCCCAGCGAGCATAAGAAATATTGCCGGAACAACCGTGGACATCTTCAAGAGAAAACTGGACGGTTTTCTAAGAGAAGTTCCGGATCAGCCGGGCTGTGGTGGGTACGTGGCCCTGCGGGCCGCTCCAAGCAACAGCCTGGTGGACCAAACTCTCACAAGTCGAGCCTGGCCTCGGGCCGGGCTTGGGGAGTAGAAGAACTCCCAGAACCCCATCAACCAGGTATCAACCAACCAGGTATCAACCAGGCATTTCCCCTCTGAATCGCAACACTGAGGCGCTGGAACAAGAAACTTTTTGCTCTCTGGTCTTTTGTAGCGCTGATCAATTTGTCCCCCAATTCCTTCAGGAACTTCAATGCACATTTTCCCCACGAACCGAGGGTCTCCGAGCCGATCGGAACAAAGCTGTAGCAGTGTGCTAGACCTCTGTATTTAATAATTTTCTGCGATTCCCTGAAAGAAGCAGCACCACCGCTTTCACGTGTGCTGTAGTGGAGGTAGGTACTGGCCAGTGTGGCAGCGCACGTGTAGTCCCATACCACTTGCTTACCATCCTTCCAAGGTAGCAAGGTGACCCCATCAGGGCGCTTCTGAGGGTCGTTAGGTCTGGATAAGTGTGGTTCTCTTTGTGCCAGGCAGCGGGCTGTGGCGAGGCTCCTCTTGATGATGTCGTTGACTTCTTCATGTCTTGCAATTTTACCCTGTGATTTACGACATACCAGACCATGACGACCATATTGGTCTGCCATCGCAGTTCCGCAGATGCACCTATGTTCGGTGAGGATGGGGGCGGCAAGGCGAAGGGCAACTCCAATGCGGAGAGCGTCATGACTGAGGCGAGTTCCCAGGGCTGCATTGGGCACAGCAAATAAAAAATCCCCGGCGTGGGGTGCTGTTACCGCTAGGAGGCGGGCTTTGTTTTCAGCATCAGCGTTGTCAATCATTGCTGTGACAGTCTTTTCCATTATGGGGCTATCCCAGTGGGCCTGCTTGTGGTCTTTTGGGACTTGTGGTCGGGGTTGAGGGTGTGCAATGGTGTCCCATTGTCTGGCTGCTTCGATGAACGTTTGATCATGAGTTCCTGCTGTCTCTCTCATACGCTTTGGTAGGATCTGCCCTACCAATTCGTTGGCTGCTGTACATGAGGATAAGAATGCTGGAAGTGCTACCTCAGTTGCCTTTCGTATGCCTATCCCTCCAAATCTCACTGGTAGTGTTGCTTGGTCCCACTGACTGTCATCTAAATCTAGGTTGAGCGCCTTCCTGATTATTGACCTGAGGAGCTCATCATATTGATTTAGAAGTGGGTTGCCAAAAGTTGGTGCACACCTTAAGAAGTATGTTAGCCTGGGCAAGGTAAGGCACTTTGTGAGAAGGTAGAGGGCATCGTGTGAGTCCAAGTCCCCAATTCTCTCTTCCATCGTCTGTAGGTCTCTAAACTTTTCGTCAAGGACTGCTGCAATGGCATTGTTGCCCAGAGGTGCTCCGAGTAGTGTGCTGTCGGTAGGTTTAACGACTGAGGCTTCTGGTAGAACTGATTTCACTGCTCTAATGATTACTTCATTAGATGCAATAATTTCGCACTTGGAGGGGCTAAGAACGAGACCCATGGACTCCCCCCGTGTCTTCACCAGCTGTAAGTCTTCTAGCAGGGAATCTTGTGTGCCTGCCAGAGTGCCATCATCCAGGAACCAGATGTTGAGCTCGCTGGACAGTCTGGTTGTAATTTCTCGAACCGCTATGCAAAAGAGGAACGGTGCAAGTGGGTCACCCTGTTGAATTCCCTCTGCTGAGGTGACTTCATGTTTGCCAAACAGGAGGGTTGAGTCTTTGCTGTAGCCTGCTGACACAAACGGGAGAATGCTTGGGCAATGTTCCTGGACTGCAGTGAGGATTGCTTCCCTTTTGACCGAGTTGAAAGCGTTTTTAAAATCTAATTTTACTACTGCCTGGTCTTCAGTAAGAGAGCTAATGTAGGCTCGTGCAGCATGAGCCGCTGCTTCACAGCCTTGGGGGACTCCAAACCCCAGCTGGTTGGGTTGCAGCATGGTGGCTGCTTCCGTTCGGATTCTTCTGACAGCAGCCCTTGCAACTAGGCGGCGAAGGGTATTACCAACGGCAATGGGTCTGATTCCTCCCCCCTTCTTTTTGAGGGCACATAGGGATGCACCAAAGAAGAATGGTTTGATTTCATCAGGGATTAACCCGGCGAGGCAGTTGTTGACAAAAGACATATATATATATAATATATATATATATATATATATATATATATATATATATATATATATATATATATATATATATATATATATATATATATATATATATCCACACTTATCCAGACCTAACGACCCTCAGAAGCGCCCTGATGGGGTCACCTTGCTACCTTGGAAGGATGGTAAGCAAGTGGTATGGGACTACACGTGCGCTGCCACACTGGCCAGTACCTACCTCCACTACAGCACACGTGAAAGCGGTGGTGCTGCTTCTTTCAGGGAATCGCAGAAAATTTTAAATACAGAGGTCTAGCACACTGCTACAGCTTTGTTCCGATCGGCTCGGAGACCCTCGGTTCGTGGGGAAAATGTGCATTGAAGATCCTAAAGGAATTGGGGGACAAATTGATCAGCGCTACAAAAGACCAGAGAGCAAAAAGTTTCTTGTTCCAGCGCCTCAGTGTTGCGATTCAGAGGGGAAATGCCTGTTGCGTCTTGGGCACTAGTCCAACTTCAGAGGAATTCGAAGAAGTGTTTGACTTGCAACAATGATCGAACCCGTCTGTGACATTCATCAATGTTTCCCATTGTTGTGTTCTTCAAGAGATCCATAACCTTTTAGCACCTTTTTGCATTATTATTTTTGTATCAACCCATGTATATCTTGTAACCATCAAATGCATAATAAAGCACAAAAAATATTCAAGGAAGGGGGTGGTAGGAGAAAAGCACACAGAAACTGTATTGGAGGGGATCTAAACATTCCCTCTAATGCGTTATGCGTGGTTTCCTCCGAGGCTATGGGTCCCCCTTCTTCCAGCTAGAGGTGGTACTCCCTTCCTATATATATATATATATATATATATATATATATATATATATATATATATATATATATATATATATATATATATAGTATATATATATATATATATAGTATATAATATATATATAATATTGTTACGGACCCGGATTCAGCGTCCGAGCCTGGAGCAGTGACAAACACGCCATCTGTGGGTCAGCTCCCGAAACCCCCGCCAAACGAACGACGACACCTAGTGAGGACAGCGTGTACTGGCCTCGAGGACCAGTTTCCAGTCTGGTTCAGCACTCAACACCGCCGCTCCTGACCTCTGGTGAGGTGGTGCTCCGACGATAGCGCCATCTATGGACTGGATACGTCAGGTGTTAGTATCTGAGCCTGTAAGTGTGGTGTTTTAGTGTCCCTGTTATTGATGACGTGTCTGCTTACAGAGCCGACCTGGGACCACTGTGTTGAAGGTGAAGGCAGTCTACCCGAGGCAGCCAGTCTCCATACAGTGAAGTTTGCTGCAGCTGTCGTGACGTCGTCCCCCCGGAAGAACACTGTGGTGTGTTAAGCCTGCCAGTGGAGTGGCAGTGGAAGGATTTACCCGGGACCGACTGTTGGAGACGATAATCCACTGGGGTATTGAGGACAGGAGGGTGATTGGTGATATCACACGAGACTCCTGTCTAGGGCGTACCCCTTTTATCGTTCGTGGAGTGGCCGTACCAGCCTTGGTGGCTCAGTACCTGCCAGCAGACCTGCTGGACGTGTGGTTGACGGCCTCCACGACGGTGCCCCCAGTGGACCTGTGTTGTGGCTGACCTGTGGCCAGGGTAGACTCGGCGTTCTCAGAGGACACGTCTTGAGGCCACGAAGAAAGCACCGCGGACTCAGCGCCTAGCTTCGAGGATCTATAGTCTCCAGCAGAAGACTACAGAGTTGATCCCCTTGTAAAGTGTTAATACCCCTCCCCCTTGTGTACTCTTTTATTATATATATTTAAACGGTGAAGGTGAATATTATATTATATTAAGTTCTTACCTTTCTTTCCCTACTCCCTTTAAGTTACTTGCGTCACGGATCGCATCCCTTGATAGCCTCTACTGGCTTGGGGCCGGATATATATATCTTCCTCTAACTACATCAGAGTAAGAACCCTGTTGCGTCCCGAGAGGGCCGTAACAAATATATATAATATATATATTATATATATTATATATATTATATATATATTATATATTTAATATATATAATATATATAATATATATAATATATATAATATATATATTATATATATATATTATATATATATTATATACTATATATATATACTATATATATATATATATATATATATATATATATATATATATATATATATATATATATATATATATATCTTTATATATATATATATATATATATATATATATATATATATATATTATATATATATATACATATATTATATGTATATATATTATATATATATAATACAAATAAATTTACATTCATTAATGCACAACTTAACAAGATTGACAATAATATCAGCAAATATTATTGTCAAAATGTAAAGGGCGATTTTAGTAGGATCATTGGAACATATTTGTCTCACTAATTCATTGTAAATATTTACTATTTTATGTTATAATTATCTATGTGTGGGCCTGTGTGTGGTTGTTGCATAAGATGGGCCAATGGGCTGCATCAGATGGGCCAATAGGCCCTCTGCAGTGTACACGTATTGTACCTCACCTCACTCCACCATTCTCTCCTGCCTATTTATGTCCAGTACTCGATCTGTAAAATCACTCATTCTGAAGATGTATTAATATACGAAAGTACTTAAGGAAATTCCTGTTTCATTTTTCCTCCGTGGTCTGACACTGTCACATTTTTAATCACGTGTTTATTTTCATGATATACCCCCCCCCTCCCCGCTCAGCTCGTTGTTGCCGTGAGGGGGGCTTAGTGGGCGGCTGCCGGAGTGTGATGCTCCTTGGGACAGTCCTCTGTCCTTTTCTAGCCTTGTGCTCCTGCTGCCGTCTTCTCCAATTCTGCTGAGCACCTTTTCCTTCTGTTTCGTTTTTCTCCCCCCTCTTCTCCTATCTGCTTGCCGTTTCCTGCCGACCTTTTGCTTGTTCTGGTTCTTCCCTTGGACTTCTTCTATTTTGACGCCCGGGTGCTTGAGGAGGCATACTCTTGCACCCGTAGAACTGTAGTACCCGACGTCGAGAGCGAGGGGAATCTCTTATTGTCAATCCCCCTTTCGTCACTGAACCCGATCTCGACGGACTGTCGGTTCCTAAGGTGGCGTTTGTGGGGCGTATACTCACGACGCACCCCTAGGAGGCCCCGGCAAGATCGGCGAAAGCTTCTTGTTGGGTGTCCTGCCTCTAATTGTGGCTCCATGGTGGGTGTGGGGGCACATTCGTGAATGAATATTCCTTTTTGTAATGATGATAACCCCTGTTTCGACTGTTTCTGCTTTACCTTCTCAGGCTCGTGGGGTGGGCGACCAAGCCCCCGAGTCGGTCCGTGTTGGAAGACCGGGCTCTGTAGCCTCCGCTGCATTGGGCCCCGACCTTACTCCTCCTTTGGCCTCTCTGACTCCTTCCCCTGGCTCCCCTCCCTCCTCTGTGGTTGGGTCGAGCCCCAAGCCCCCAGTGGTGACTACCTCGTCCCCTGGCGCGGCTCCATCTCTAGTTGTAACTACTGCGCCTTTTAACCCCTCTCTCTCTGGGGGTTCTGACCGCCGTCCTCGTCACGGCCGCCCTCGCTCGATTCCTTCCAGTTCTGCTACCTATCAAGCCTTGTTTGGTCCCGCTTCGTGGGCCAAATATTTTGATCTCCTCCCTCTTGATTCTGCGCCTCCTGACGATTTCTCCCTCCATCGACATCTCGTTGATTCCGTGGATGCCTCCATTACTTTCAACCCCACTCGTCTCGGTACACGTGTCGTTGCTGCTCCTTCTCAGGATGCTGCTTCCCGCTTGGCTGCCTTATCCTGCCTTGGCGAGACCCCTGTTTGGGTCTCGAAGAACGCTCAGTTGAATGCCAGTGCTGGCACTATTCTGCTCCCGCCCCATGTTGCGACCGGTGTTCGGGACCCACCTTCCTTAGACTCACAACCGTTTCCGGGCCTTGGACCCTGATACGCCCACTGCCCCCTCCTCTGTTCCTTTGGGTTCTCTCCCGAAGGATCCACCTCCTGGTCCTCTGTCTGGGGTTCCCCTTCTTTCTACCCGGTCTGTCTTGTCTCCTGTGTCTTCTTCCTCGTCTCCCTCCGTTCCTCCTTCCCATCCTTCTCTCCGTCTCTTGACTCTCCCCGCCGCCTGTCGGTGCGGGCTGATGTCCATCGCTCTCCAAACGGCCGTCATGTGTGCTCTCGTTCAGCTTCTCCTGTTGAGACGCTAGAATCCGTTGCCCAGTACGTGGTTGCTGGGACACCTGTCTCTTTAAGTCAGAAGCGTAAGCCTGGCTCCTCTCCTTCCTCCTCCCCGGCGGGTAAGAAGGTTTCGCTTTCTTCCTCGGCCCCTACTTCTGCCTCTCTCGCTCCTTCCCTTCCCATTTCGGTGGTTGCGTCCCCTGTTCCTGCTATGGAGGTTTCTTTAGCCCCCGCTTCCCTCTCGGTTGCTGCCCTTGCTGAGGTGCGCTCCCCTCTTTCTACCCCCCCTTCCTGCTGCTGTCCTTGACTGCTCCCCTCCGTTGTCTCCTCCTCTTCCTCCTCCGGACCCCGCCCACCCACCTCTGGTCTGTTCTCCCGCCTCCTTCCCTCCATCTTTGCTCAGTTTACCCATGCCCCCTAACCCTGACTTTGCTGACCCTGATACTCTTTAACGTGCTCTGTTGCTCTTTCGTCTTTGTTTCTTCCTTGTTCTCTGTTTTTGTCCTTTCTCGTCGATGTCTATTCTTCAATGGAACGTTCGAGGTTATTACGCCAATTTCCTCGAACTCCAGCTTCTGATTTCGCGGTTTTCGCCTATTTGTGTCTGTCTCCAGGAGCCGATGCTTGGTGCTCGTCCTGGCCGTTTTCGTGGCTATTCCTTTCTCTCCCACCCCGCAGCCGTTGCTGGGGCTTCTAATTCTTCTGCTCTCCTGATCCGTGCTGATATTCCCTTTGTTCCTTTACTTTTTCCTTCGCCTCACCATTGTTATCCTACTCGTATCTTTGTGGGGAAATGGTACACAGTTTGTTCCATTTATCTCCCCCCGAGTGTCCCGCTTTCTCTTCCTGATATGAAACATCTCTTAGACTTCTTGACGGAGCCTGTGCTCCTGCTGGGTGACTTCAATTGTCATCATTCTCTTTGGGGTGACGTTCTGACGAATACCCGGGGTCGCCTTCTTGAGCCGTTTCTCCTCTCTTCTTCCCTGTCTCTTTTGAATTCTGGTGAGCCCACTCATTCGGACTCTCGGATTCGCACCCTTTCTTGTCTTGATCTTTCTCTCTGCTCTTCTTCTCTTTACTTAGATTTCACATGGCAGGTTCTTGATGACCTCCATGGAAGTGATCATTTCCCCATCCTTGTTTCCTTTTTCTCTTTTCGCCCTTCCCTCTCTTTCCCTAGGTGGCAGCTTCCGCCACCTACCTTTAGTCTGCCTTAGTCTAGTCCGCCTTAGCTTTCAGCTATGGCGGACTGGACCCTATTTACCCTCAGTGCTGCTCTCTCTGACCTCTCCTTTCTGCCTCTCTCTCGCGCTCTCTCGCTTTTTCATGACACTGTCTTCAATGCTGCCCTCCGCTCTGTTCTTCGCTCTTCCTCTCGGGGTCCACGGAAGTGCGTTCCCTGGTGGAATGCGGGCTGTGCTCGGGCAGTCCGCTGTAAGCGTGCAGCCTGGAAGAGGCACCGCCGTAGGCAGACGACCGATTCTTTTCTTTTCTTTCGGAAAGCGAGTGCGGTGGCTCGTAGGGCCATCGGTACGGCTAAACGTAAATGTTGGGCATCTTATGTCTCAACAATTACGTACGAAACTCCTCTGGCCCAGATCTGGAAGCGTATCCGCAAGATAGTGGGTAAGTTCGTTCCCGATGTTTCAACGGTCCTTCACCTCCATGATAATCTTGTGGGGGACCCATTGCAGGTCGCTTCCGTACTGGGTTACCACTTTTCTTCTGTTAGCTTTGGTCTTCATCTTCCCCAATCTTTCCTTCTTCGTAAACCTGTTCTCGTGTCTCGTCCTTTGGATTTCTGCACTCGTCTTCAGCTTCCCTATAATGATCCCTTCTCTCTCTCTGAACTTCGTTCTGCCCTGGCCCTCTGCGGTTCTACGGCGGTGGGCCCCGATGGTATTCATTATGAGATGCTTCGCCATCTCCCTCCGTGCACGTCTCAGTATTTACTAAGTCTGTATAATCGGATCTGGGAGTCGTCGTCAGTCCCTGAGGACTGGCTTGATGCCGTTGTCCTCCCTGTTCGCAAACCGGGGTCTTTGGGTACTTCCCCTAAGGACTTTCGCCCTATTGCCCTCACAAGTTGTGTCTGCAAACTCTTTGAACGTATGGTTAACGTTCGTCTGATGTGGTTCCTGGAACACCATCACCTCCTCTCCCCTTAACAATTTGGTTTCCGCAAGTGCCGCAGCACGACAGATGTCCTGGTGAACTTGGAGGTCTATATTCATACTGCTTTTGCTGCGAAGACCTCCGTTGTTGCCGTCCTTTTTGACCTGAAAAAGGCTTACGACACCACTTGGCGGTATCATATTCAATCTCAACTTCATTCTTTTGGCCTTCGTGGTCATCTCGCTCTCTTTCTCCGCAGCTTCCTCTCTCGTCGTTCCTTTCGGGTGCGCCTTGGTACCGCTCTCTCTGCCTCTTTTCAGCAATACGAAGGTGTGTCCCAGGGTAGTGTTCTGAGCACTACTCTTTTTCTGGTTGCCCTCAATGGTCTTCTTCCCTCTCTTCCTTCAGGTGTCTTCTCCGCTCTCTATGTCGATGATCTTACCCTTTGCTGTCAGGGTGATGATTCGCCTCTCTTTCAACGCCGGCTTAAACTTGCAATTGATGCCGTGTCATCTTGGGCCACCGATCATGGCTTCAAGTTCTCTACTTCTAAGACTTGTGCCATGACTTTTACGCGGAAACAGGTCGTTCGTCGTCCCTCTTTGTCACTTTATGGTCATCCCCTTGAGTACAAAGATTCCGCGAAGCTTTTGGGGTTATTCCTTGACATTCGTTTGTCTCGGTCTCCCCATATCTCTTACCTCCGTGTTGAGTGCTCTAAGGCCCTTACCCTCCTTCGGGTCTTGTCCCATACTTCTTGGGGGGCAGATAGGCGCACTCTCCTTGCTTTACATTCCTCTCTCGTCCTGTCTAAGCTCGATTATGGTTGCCCTGCTTACTCGTCTGCTTCTCCTTCTACTCTTCGCCGTTGTGATGCTTTGCGCCATACTGGGTTGCGCTTCAGTTCTGGTGCCTTTCGTTCGACTCCCGTCCTTAGCTTGTATGTTGACACTGGCTTCCTGTCTCTCCAAGACTGCCGTGATCGCTACTGTCTTCGCTATCTTGCGCGGTCCTTACAACATCCTTCCTCTCGCCTCTGTCGTGCTTTAACTTTACCCCTCCTGCGGTTCCTGTTCCTCTTCACCACCTCCCTCTTTCTGTTCGGTTATCTCGCCTACAGGACTCTCTTTTCGTTCGTATTTCTAATGTTTCTCCTCGTGTTGTTCCTTCTTTGCCCCCGTGGAAAGTCCCCCTTCCGCGGTTTTGTACATCCTTGACCCGTATCACTAAAGCTTTTACCCCTCCTACGGTTCTAAAACGCCTTTTCCTTGAGCACTTTTCTTCTCACTCCCGCTCCGTTTCTGTCTTCACCGATAGGTCTAAGTCTGCAGACGGTGTTGGCTACTCTGTTGTTTTTCCTGATTGCACTTATATGTGTCGCTTACCTCCGGAGACTAGCATCTTTACAGCGGAGCTTTATGCTATTCTCTATGCTCTTCGTCTCCTTACTTTCTCGTTGTCATTCTTCCTTTGTAGTTGTTGTTGACTCTCGTAGTGCCCTCATGGCTCTCGGGTCCTTTAATCCGGTTCATCCAGAAGTTGTCGAGATCCAGCAATGGCTGTTTTTTGTTCACAGTAAATTTAAGTCGGTTGAGTTTTGTTGGGTTTCCAGCCATATTGGTGTGTCTTTAAATGAGCGTGCGGATGCTGCTGCCAAGGAAGCTGTCCGCTCTTGTCCCATCTCTCGTAAAGGTATTCCGTATTCCGACTTTTACCCGGTTATCCATTCCTCCGTCCTTACCCGTTAGCAGGCTTCTTGGTTGTTTGTCACTGGTAACAAACTACGTACTCTTAAATGTTGTGTTTCCTCGTGGCCGTCCTCCTTCCACTGTAACCGGCGGTGGGAAACAGCTCTGGCGAGGTTGTGTATTAGCCATACTCGCTTAATCCATGGTCACTTGATGGAGCGCCGCCCTGCTCCTTATTGTCCTAGTTGCATTGTCCCTCTTACGGTCGTGCATGTCCTTCTTGAATGTCCTGACTTCCAGGACGAGCGTGTGTCTTGCTTTCCGACCGCCCCTCGCGGTCACCTGTCCCTCAATAGAATTCTTGGTGACTCGGATACTTTTTATATCGTTCGCCTTATGTGTTTTTGTTCTCGTATTGGCATCCTTGGTGAAATTTAGCGCCCTCTGATTATTTTGCGCATTTCATGGTGCTACATAGCCTTCCCGGTTTGGTGCCTTCTTTTGATAATTACTTACTTTCGTGATATACACACACACACAAATATATATATATATATATATATATATATATATATATATATATATATATATATATATAAATATATATATATATATATATATATATGTCGTACCTAGTAGCCAGAACTCACTTTTCAGCCTACAATGCAAGGCCCGATTTGCCTAATAAGCCAAGTTTTCATGAATTAATATATTTTCTCTAATTTTTTTCTTATGAAATGATAAAGCTACCCATTTCATTATGTATGAGGTAAATTGTTTTTTATTGGAGTTAAAATTTACGTAGATATATGACCGAACCTAACCAACCCTACCTAACCTAACCTAACCTATCTTTATAGGTTAGGTTAGGTTAGGTAGCCGAAAAAGTTAGGTTAGGTTAGGTAGGTTAGGTAGTCGAAATGCAATTAATTCATGAAAACTTGGCTTATTAGGCAAATCGGGCCTTGCATAGTAGGCTCAGAAGTGAGTTCTGGCTACTAGGTACGACATATATATATATATATATATATATATATATATATATATATATATATATATATATATATATATATATATGTCGTACCTAGTAGCCAGAACTCACTTCTCAGCCTACTATTCAAGGCCCGATTTGCCTAATAAGCCAAGTTTTCCTGAATTAATATATTTACTATAATTTTTTTCTTATGAAATGATAAAGCAACCCTTTTCTCTATGTATGAGGTCAATTTTTTTTTATTGGAGTTAAAATTAACGTAGATATATGACCGAACCTAACCAACCCTACCTAACCTAACCTAACCTATATTTATAGGTAAGGTTAGGTTAGGTAGCCAAAAAAAGCTAGGTTAGGTTAGGTTAGGTAGGTTAGGTAGACGAAAAAACATTAATTCATGAAAACTTGGCTTATTAGGCAAATCGGGCCTTGAATAGTAGGCTGAGAAGTGCGTTCTGGCTATTAGGTACGACATATATATATATATATATATATATATATATATATATATATATATATATATATATATATATATGTCGTACCTAGTAGCCAGAACGCACTTCTCAGCCTACTATGCAAGGCCCGATTTGCCTAATAAGCCAAGTTTTCATGAATTAATTGTTTTTCGACTACCTAACCTAACCTAACCTAACCTAACTTTTTCGGCTACCTAACCTAACCTAACCTAACCTATAAAGATAGGTTAGGTTAGGTTAGGTAGGGTTGGTTAGGTTTGGTCATATATCTACGTTAATTTTAACGCCATTAAAAAAAATTTACCTCATACATAATGAAATGGGCAGCTTTATCATTTCATAAGAAAAAAATTAGAGAAAATATATTAATTCAAGAAAACTTGGCTTATTAGGCAAATCGGGCCTTGCATAGTAGGCTGAGAAGTGCGTTCTGGCTACTAGGTACGACATATATATATATATATATATATATATATATATATATATATATATATATATATATATATATATATATATATATATATATATGAATAAAAACTCACACCCCAGAAGTGACTCGAACCCATACTCCCAGAAGCAACGCAACTGGTAACTACAGGGCGCCTTAATCCGCTTGACCATCACGGCCGTCAAAAGGAAGTGATAGCCGAGGCTATTTGAGCCACTTCCCCGACGGCAACTCGGATGGTAATCTTGGGCATAGCATTTCACCAAATCACCTCATTCTTTGGGGCACACGTGAGGAACACAAATGCGAACAAGCCTGAATGGTCCCCAGGACTATATGCGAATGAAAACTCACACCCCAGAAGTGACTCGAACCCATACTCCCAGAAGCAACGCAACTGGTAACTACAGGGCGCCTTAATCCGCTTGACCATCACGGCCGTCAAAAGGAAGTGATAGCCGAGGCTATTTGAGCCACTTCCCCGACGGCAACTCGGATGGTAATCTTGGGCATAGCATTTCACCAAATCACCTCATTCTTTGGGGCACACGTGAGGAACACAAATGCGAACAAGCCTGAATGGTCCCCAGGACTATATGCGAATGAAAACTCACACCCCAGAAGTGACTCGAACCCATACTCCCAGAAGCAACGCAACTGGTCAACGTGATGGTCAAGTGGATTAAGGCGCCCTGTAGTTACCAGTTGCGTTGCTTCTGGGAGTATGGGTTCGAGTCACTTCTGGGGTGTGAGTTTTCATTCGCATATAGTCCTGGGGACCATTCAGGCTTGTTCGCATTTGTGTTCCTCACGTGTGCCCCAAAGAATGAGGTGATTTGGTGAAATGCTATGCCCAAGATTACCATCCGAGTTGCCGTCGGGGAAGTGGCTCAAATTGCCTCGGCTATCACTTCCTTTTGACGGCCGTGATGGTCAAGCGGATTAAGGCGCCCTGTAGTTACCAGTTGCGTTGCTTCTGGGAGTATGGGTTCGAGTCACTTCTGGGGTGTGAGTTTTCATTCGCATATAGTCCTGGGGACCATTCAGGCTTGTTCGCATTTGTGTTCCTCACGTGTGCCCCAAAGAATGAGGTGATTTGGTGAAATGCTATGCCCAAGATTACCATCCGAGTTGCCGTCGGGGAAGTGGCTCAAATAGCCTCGGCTATCACTTCCTTTTGACGGCCGTGATGGTCAAGCGGATTAAGGCGCCCTGTAGTTACCAGTTGCGTTGCTTCTGGGAGTATGGGTTCGAGTCACTTCTGGGGTGTGAGTTTTCATTCGCATATAGTCCTGGGGACCATTCAGGCTTGTTCGCATTTGTGTTCCTCACGTGTGCCCCAAAGAATGAGGTGATTTGGTGAAATGCTATGCCCAAGATTACCATCCGAGTTGCCGTCGGGGAAGTGGCTCAAATAGCCTCGGCTATCACTTCCTTTTGACGGCCGTGATGGTCAAGCGGATTAAGGCGCCCTGTAGTTACCAGTTGCGTTGCTTCTGGGAGTATGGGTTCGAGTCACTTCTGGGGTGTGAGTTTTCATTCGCATATAGTCCTGGGGACCATTCAGGCTTGTTCGCATTTGTGTTCCTCACGTGTGCCCCAAAGAATGAGGTGATTTGGTGAAATGCTATGCCCAAGATTACCATCCGAGTTGCCGTCGGGGAAGTGGCTCAAATAGCCTCGGCTATCACTTCCTTTTGACGGCCGTGATGGTCAAGTGGATTAAGGCGCCCTGTAGTTACCAGTTGCGTTGCTTCTGGGAGTATGGGTTCGAGTCACTTCTGGGGTGTGAGTTTTCATTCACATATAGTCCTGGGGACCATTCAGGCTTGTTCGCATATATATATATATATATATATATATATATGCAACAATGATCACAAAAACACTGATCCAAGTATGCAGAATAACCACATATGAAAAATAGAAACTGCTTAACGCGTTTTCGGCTAATTCGCCTTCATCAGAGCAAAGTAGAATCTTTGCCAATATATATATATATATATATATATATATATATATATATATATATATATATATATATATATATATATATATATATATATATATATATATATATATATATATATATATATATATATAATCAAAGTAGAATCTAGAATCTGAATCAGTAGAATTTGATGAATCACCTTCATCAAAGTAGAATGATTCTACTTTGCTCTGATGAAGGCGAATTAGCCGAAAACGCGTTAAGCAGTTTCTATTTTTCATATGTGGTTATTCTGCATATATATATATATATATATATATATATATATATATATATATATATATATATATATATATATATATATATATATATATATATATATATTATTAAATATGACCGAAAAAGTAAGATTAATAATTCTAACACGAATTTTCTCTATCTCTCTAACGTTTCTTTTCACTGTTGATGGTAATTTAAAGATCAATTCTCCAAAATTCATTTTTATTTCTAGTCTGACACGACACTTGAGCACGTTTTGTAAAACTTATTACATTTTCAAAGACTTTAGTTTACAAACACACAACTAAAACTGAATAGAGCTTACACATCTTCGAGGTTTATATCTACATTTGGGTATTAAATTCCAACACAAGACAGAACACGAAACAATGGGTATTGAATGGGTATTAAATTCAAACACAAGACAGAATACCCATTGTTTCGTGTTATGTCTTGTGTTTGAATTTAATACCCATTCAATACCCATTGTTTCGTGTTCTCTCTTGTGTTGGAATTTAATACCCATTGAATACCCATTATTGAAAGTTCGTTTTTCACCTCATCCACCTCACCTAAATGTAGATATAAACCTCGAAGATGTGTAAGCTCTGTCGGGCCTTGCATAGTAGGCAGAGAAGTGCATTCTGGCTACTAGGTACATTATATATATATATATATATATATATATATATATATATATATATATATATATATATATATATATATATATATATATATATATATATATATATATATATATATATGCGAACAAGCCTGAATGGTCCCCAGGACTATATGCGAATGAAAACTCACACCCCAGAAGTGACTCGAACCCATACTCCCAGAAGCAACGCAACTGGTAACTACAGGGCGCCTTAATCCGCTTGACCATCACGGCCGTCAAAAGGAAGTGATAGCCGAGGCTATTTGAGCCACTTCCCCGACGGCAACTCGGATGGTAATCTTGGGCATAGCATTTCACCAAATCACCTCATTCTTTGGGGCACACGTGAGGAACACAAATGCGAACAAGCCTGAATGGTCCCCAGGACTATATGCGAATGAAAACTCACACCCCAGAAGTGACTCGAACCCATACTCCCAGAAGCAACGCAACTGGTAACTACAGGGCGCCTTAATCCGCTTGACCATCACGGCCGTCAAAAGGAAGTGATAGCCGAGGCTATTTGAGCCACTTCCCCGACGGCAACTCGGATGGTTATCTTGGGCATAGCATTTCACCAAATCACCTCATTCTTTGGGGCACACGTGAGGAACACAAATGCGAACAAGCCTGAATGGTCCCCAGGACTATATGCGAATGAAAACTCACACCCCAGAAGTGACTCGAACCCATACTCCCAGAAGCAACGCAACTGGTAACTACAGGGCGCCTTAATCCGCTTGACCATCACGGCCGTCAAAAGGAAGTGATAGCCGAGGCGTTGCTTCTGGGAGTATGGGTTCGAGTCACTTCTGGGGTGTGAGTTTTCATTCGCATATAGTCCTGGGGACCATTCAGGCTTGTTCGCATTTGTGTTCCTCACGTGTGCCCCAAAGAATGAGGTGATTTGGTGAAATGCTATGCCCAAGATTACCATCCGAGTTGCCGTCGGGGAAGTGGCTCAAATAGCCTCGGCTATCACTTCCTTTTGACGGCCGTGATGGTCAAGCGGATTAAGGCGCCCTGTAGTTACCAGTTGCGTTGCTTCTGGGAGTATGGGTTCGAGTCACTTCTGGGGTGTGAGTTTTCATTCGCATATAGTCCTGGGGACCATTCAGGCTTGTTCGCATTTGTGTTCCTCACGTGTGCCCCAAAGAATGAGGTGATTTGGTGAAATGCTATGCCCAAGATTACCATCCGAGTTGCCGTCGGGGAAGTGGCTCAAATAGCCTCGGCTATCACTTCCTTTTGACGGCCGTGATGGTCAAGCGGATTAAGGCGCCCTGTAGTTACCAGTTGCGTTGCTTCTGGGAGTATGGGTTCGAGTCACTTCTGGGGTGTGAGTTTTCATTCGCATATAGTCCTGGGGACCATTCAGGCTTGTTCGCATTTGTGTTCCTCACGTGTGCCCCAAAGAATGAGGTGATTTGGTGAAATGCTATGCCCAAGATTACCATCCGAGTTGCCGTCGGGGAAGTGGCTCAAATAGCCTCGGCTATCACTTCCTTTTGACGGCCGTGATGGTCAAGTGGATTAAGGCGCCCTGTAGTTACCAGTTGCGTTGCTTCTGGGAGTATGGGTTCGAGTCACTTCTGGGGTGTGAGTTTTCATTCGCATATAGTCCTGGGGACCATTCAGGCTTGTTCGCATATATATATATATATATATATATATATATATATATATATGCAACAATGATCACAAAAACACTGATCCAAGTATGCAGAATAACCACATATGAAAAATAGAAACTGCTTAACGCGTTTTCGGCTAATTCGCCTTCATCAGAGCAAAGTAGAATCTTTGCCAATATATATATATATATATATATATATATATATATATATATATATATATATATATATATATATATATATATATATATATATATATATATATATATATATATATATATAATCAAAGTAGAATCTAGAATCTGAATCAGTAGAATTTGATGAATCACCTTCATCAAAGTAGAATGATTCTACTTTGCTCTGATGAAGGCGAATTAGCCGAAAACGCGTTAAGCAGTTTCTATTTTTCATATGTGGTTATTCTGCATATATATATATATATATATATTTTAAGATAAATAGGAAAACCAGGGATATACTGAACATCTTGTATCAGAATCTTTACTTTAAAAAACATAACGTTTCGAATACTTCTCGTATTCATCATCAGATCTAAAAGAAAAAACAGAAATCACAGTCAAATAGCTGGTAAACAAAGAACTCATACTGAATATAATTGCCTATCAAAGAAAGGAAAAAACTTAAAAGACAAAAAACACTTAAGCGCACTTAAAGTGATCAATACAAATAAAACTTATTAACTGACACATATATTAAAACTAACTAAAAATCCATTAGACTACAAGATGAAAGTAGTCTAATTCATCTTGTAGTCTAATGGATTTTTAGTTAGTTTTAATATATGTGTCAGTTAATAAGTTTTATTTGTATTGATCACTTTAAGTGCGCTTAAGTGTTTTTTGTCTTTTAAGTTTTTTCCTTTCTTTGATAGGCAATTATATTCAGTATGAGTTCTTTGTTTACCAGCTATTTGACTGTGATTTCTGTTTTTTCTTTTAGATCTGATGATGAATACGAGAAGTATTCGAAACGTTATGTTTTTTAAAGTAAAGATTCTGATACAAGATGTTCAGTATATCCCTGGTTTTCCTATTTATCTTAAAATTAAGATTCCCGAAGGGAACATCGATCATATATATATATATATATATATATATATATATATATATATATATATATATATATATATATATATATATATATATATATATTATTAAATATGACCGAAAAAGTAAGATTAATAATTCTAACACGAATTTTCTCTATCTCTCTAACGTTTCTTTTCACTGTTGATGGTAATTTAAAGATCAATTCTCCAAAATTCATTTTTATTTCTAGTCTGACACGACACTTGAGCACGTTTTGTAAAACTTATTACATTTTCAAAGACTTTAGTTTACAAACACACAACTAAAACTGAATAGAGCTTACACATCTTCGAGGTTTATATCTACATTTGGGTATTAAATTCCAACACAAGACAGAACACGAAACAATGGGTATTGAATGGGTATTAAATTCAAACACAAGACAGAATACCCATTGTTTCGTGTTATGTCTTGTGTTTGAATTTAATACCCATTCAATACCCATTGTTTCGTGTTCTCTCTTGTGTTGGAATTTAATACCCATTGAATACCCATTATTGAAAGTTCGTTTTTCACCTCATCCACCTCACCTAAATGTAGATATAAACCTCGAAGATGTGTAAGCTCTGTCGGGCCTTGCATAGTAGGCAGAGAAGTGCATTCTGGCTACTAGGTACATTATATATATATATATATATATATATATATATATATATATATATATATATATATATATATATATGCGAACAAGCCTGAATGGTCCCCAGGACTATATGCGAATGAAAACTCACACCCCAGAAGTGACTCGAACCCATACTCCCAGAAGCAACGCAACTGGTAACTACAGGGCGCCTTAATCCGCTTGACCATCACGGCCGTCAAAAGGAAGTGATAGCCGAGGCTATTTGAGCCACTTCCCCGACGGCAACTCGGATGGTAATCTTGGGCATAGCATTTCACCAAATCACCTCATTCTTTGGGGCACACGTGAGGAACACAAATGCGAACAAGCCTGAATGGTCCCCAGGACTATATGCGAATGAAAACTCACACCCCAGAAGTGACTCAAACCCATACTCCCAGAAGCAACGCAACTGGTAACTACAGGGCGCCTTAATCCGCTTGACCATCACGGCCGTCAAAAGGAAGTGATAGCCGAGGCTATTTGAGCCACTTCCCCGACGGCAACTCGGATGGTTATCTTGGGCATAGCATTTCACCAAATCACCTCATTCTTTGGGGCACACGTGAGGAACACAAATGCGAACAAGCCTGAATGGTCCCCAGGACTATATGCGAATGAAAACTCACACCCCAGAAGTGACTCGAACCCATACTCCCAGAAGCAACGCAACTGGTAACTACAGGGCGCCTTAATCCGCTTGACCATCACGGCCGTCAAAAGGAAGTGATAGCCGAGGCGTTGCTTCTGGGAGTATGGGTTCGAGTCACTTCTGGGGTGTGAGTTTTCATTCGCATATAGTCCTGGGGACCATTCAGGCTTGTTCGCATTTGTGTTCCTCACGTGTGCCCCAAAGAATGAGGTGATTTGGTGAAATGCTATGCCCAAGATTACCATCCGAGTTGCCGTCGGGGAAGTGGCTCAAATAGCCTCGGCTATCACTTCCTTTTGACGGCCGTGATGGTCAAGCGGATTAAGGCGCCCTGTAGTTACCAGTTGCGTTGCTTCTGGGAGTATGGGTTCGAGTCACTTCTGGGGTGTGAGTTTTCATTCGCATATAGTCCTGGGGACCATTCAGGCTTGTTCGCATTTGTGTTCCTCACGTGTGCCCCAAAGAATGAGGTGATTTGGTGAAATGCTATGCCCAAGATTACCATCCGAGTTGCCGTCGGGGAAGTGGCTCAAATAGCCTCGGCTATCACTTCCTTTTGACGGCCGTGATGGTCAAGCGGATTAAGGCGCCCTGTAGTTACCAGTTGCATTGCTTCTGGGAGTATGGGTTCGAGTCACTTCTGGGGTGTGAGTTTTCATATTCATATATATATATATATATATATATATATATATATATATATATATATATATATATATATACATATATATATATATATATATATATATATATATATATATATATATATATATATATATATATATATATATATATATATATATATATATATATATATGTCGTACCTAGTAGCCAGAACTCACTTCTCAGCCTACTATGCAAGGCCCGATTTGCCTAATAAGCCAAGTTTTCACGAATTAATGTTTTTTCGTCTACCTAACCTACCTAACCTAACCTAACCTAGCTTTTTTTGGCTACCTAACCTAACCTTACCTATAAATATAGGTTTGGTTAGGTAAGGTAGGGTTGGTTAGGTTCGGTCATATATCTACGTTAATTTTAACTCCAATAAAAAAAATTGACCTCGTACATAGAGAAAAGGGTTGCTTTATCATTTCATAAGAAAAAAAATATAGTAAATATATTAATTCAGGAAAACTTGGCTTATTAGGCAAATCGGGCCTTGAATAGTAGGCTGAGAAGTGAGTTCTGGCTACTAGGTACGACATATATATATATATATATATATATATATATATATATATATATATATATATATATATATATATATATATATATATGTCGTACCTAGTAGCCAGAACGCACTTCTCTGCCTACTATGCAAGGCCCGATTTGCCTAATAAGCCAAGTTTTCATGAATTAATTGTTTTTCGACTACCTAACCTAACTTTTTCGGCTACCTAACCCAACCTAACCTATAAAGATAGGTTAGGTTAGGTTAGGTTGGGTTGGTTAGGTTCGGTCATATATCTACGTTAATTTTAACTCCAATAAAAAAAAATTTACCTCATACATAATGAAATTGGTAGCTTTATCATTTCATAAGATAAAAATTAGAGAAAATATATTAATTCAGGAAAACTTGGCTTATTAGGCAAATCGGGACTTGCATAGTAGGCTGAGAAGTGCGTTCTGGCTACTAGGTACGACATATATATATATATATATATATATATATATATATATATATATATATATATATATATATATATATATATATATATATATATATATATATATTGTCACGGTAACGCGTTGGTGTTCGGCTGTTCAAAAGCTAGGGGTATGGCCTCGTCACATATAGAAAAAAAAATAGAAAATCTGGAACTTCGTCTGTGGTAAGGTAAGGAGAAGACACACAAAACACAAGTAAATTTTAACAATGAAATTTTAATTACGTTAAAGAAAGCAAAACATGAATAAAAATGGACATACAAATTCGTATAATAAAATCAATCAAAGTAATAAGAATAATCAAATGGCAAAATGAAAAGTTACGTTAAGACAAATGAACAAATAACAAGAGTATGGCAAACAAAGTAAGTAGGTGCCGGAATATTGGCTTCAAGCTATCACTTCTCTTAGTACACGTAAGCCTGGGGCTTAGTCTACCAACGAGACGTGTTAACCTGTCGAAAGCACGGGATATTCTGAAGACTGAGGTCGAGGCGGCCCCAGACATCAAGTAGTATGGTGGGTAGAGTGCAGTTGCAGCTAGACTCGCAGCCAATCAGCGATGAGCCGGCGACAAGACAGGTAGTTTGGCTGTTTAGGTGGAGCAGGTGTTCCTGTCTGCATACGTTTTGCGCTCTGGCAAACTTTGCTGGTGTTGTCGTTGTTGGATTTTTCTTCCATACTTGTTTTATATAGATGTTTATATCGACGTCTTTTGGAGGGAAGAGCAGGCTCAATCTCTTGAAGGAGATTATCGTCACAACTCTCCCCCGAAGCCTGCGGTTCTGGAAGAAGTACGTCGTTATGTGGTGGAGTAATAGATGGAGCCGCTTCTACTTCATAAACTCTGGAGAGATCATGGGCTAAGATGTTGTCGGAATCTTGGTATAGCGTGTCTCCAGGTGGATTTTCTGCAGTTAGCAAGCCCATAGTAGAAGACGTTGAGATGAGAAGTGGGCGTGCTGCAGGAGGTGTAGGGTGGTGTGGTCCGTGTTGATGGTGGACCGAGCACTTTTCAGGTGTGGAGTAAAGTGCTGGAGCTTCAGGATGATGAAGAGTAGCTCCTTGCCAATTGTTCCGTAGTTCCTTGTAGCAGTAGTCGCTGACAGGTGTATTCTCCTCGCCTCGTTGCTGCATCACGACACCACCAACGTCGGTACCACTGGCGTCGACATGGAGGATGAAGGGCTTATCTGACGAGGTGAGAGTGGAATTAGAATAGGGCAAAGGAGCACGATTATTATCCTGAAAGTATTTGGGAAGATCATTAAGGATTTTGGAATTAGAAAGCGCTGACTCCTTGTCAGTGCTTTCGGGAGGAGAAGCTGGGAAGGTCTCACTGTGGATGTAGGGTTCTGTGAAGGTAGAATAATTTATTAGGACAGTGGGAGGAGTACCATTATATTGCTTCAGGAGGTTGACGTGGCACAGCTGGGTCTTCCGCCGCCTATCTGGAGTCTCTATGACGTAGTTGTTGTTATTTCTGCACTCTGACGCGGTAGGGTCCTCAAAAACCTGTTTTGTAAAGGTGAACCTGGGATAGGGAAGTATGCTAGGACGAAGTCTCCCGGCTTAAATTTTCTTACTTTGCTGGTCTGGTCGTAATGAGTCTTCATCCTCTCCTGGGCTTTCAATAGATTATCATGGGCAAAACGGTGGACTCTCTCTAGAATGTGTTGAAGGTTTTGAAGAAACTGGGGCACATTCTGATGCTCACTGAAGGTGGCATCTCGGAGAGAGTCTTTGAAAGCCTTAAGGGGAGTTCGGCACTTACGGCCGTAGAGCATCTCATAAGGAGATACTCCTAGGGACTCATTGGGAAGACTTCTGTAAATACACATTATAAGGTCGATTTGCTTATCCCAATTTTTAGAGGTTTCACTACAAAACTTTTTCAAGAGTGCTTTGATAGTCTGATGACTACGTTCAAGAGAACCCTGTGAAGCAGGATGATAGGGGCTGGACAATACCTGTTTGATGTTGAACTCCTCCAGTGTCCTTTTGAAGAGATCACTGGTGAAGTTGGTACCACAGTCGCTCTGAATCTCCCTGGGAAATCCGTATTGAGTGAAGATCTTCAATAGATGTTTTACAACCGTAGCAGCCGTGATGTTCTTCACTGGAACTGCTATGGGAAATCTGGTGGTAGGACACAGGATGGTTAAGATATAGGCGTTACCTGAACTGGTCTGAGGTAAAGGACCAACACAGTCTATTATGAGTCTGTGGAAAGGTTCCGCAGGCACCTGTATGGGAATCAGTGGCGCTCTGGGAATGGAGATGTTCGGTTTGCCTGCCATCTGACATGTATGACACTGTTTTACGTACTGTTTGACGCTATTTACCATACCTGGCCAGTAGTAGTCTTGACGAATTCCATGGTAAGTCTTGTTGAAGCCGTAGTGGGAGAGTGCTCCGTGGACCAGGTGTAGAATAGTGGGCCGCAGGCTGGTAGGAATCACAAGTTGTTCGATGTTGGCCCAATCGTCCTCCTCCTTCAGTTTACTGGGTCTATATCTGCGGTAGAGCAAGTCGTTCTCTAGGAAGAACCCAGGAATACTGTCGGGTTGAGTCTCAGCCTGGAAAAACAATGGTGTTAAAGTAAGATCTTCCCTCTGTAACTTACGGAACTCCAACTTGGTCAGATTCGGGGGTAGTTTCTGAAGGTCTTGAGGGACAGCGGTAGCAGTAGAGTCAGCTGGCTGTGGACGTGCGGCTTGTGCACGGGTGGTCACGAGAACTGGAGGAGAAACTTCATCACTCTCTTGAACCTCTGCTGGAACATACGCTAGAATAGGGTTAATTGGCACAGAGTTACACACCTGGGGTTTGTCCATGACGATCAGGTTGGTCGGTTGCAGGTCTTCTGCCAAGTCGTTGCCAAGGAGAAGTTGCACTCCAGGCATGGGAAAAGGCTTTTCCCTGACGGCGACTTGAACTTCTCCGTTCACGTAGGGACAATCCAGGTGGACTCTGGCGAGAGGGTATGGAGTGGTAGCAGTGAGGTCAGTGATGAAGACAGTTTCCCCGGTGTAGACGATGTTGGGCACAGCCGACTTCAAGATGATCGATTGAAGAGCCGCTGTGTCCCTCAAGATCTTCAATTTGAAACGTCCCTCCGGATTTGAACCGTTGGCAGAGACAGTTCCAGTATACAGGTGGTTACTGAAAAGAGAAAGATCATTAACATTAACACCAACATTCATCACAGGCTTACCGGACTTAGGAGGAGTTGGTTTGGGTTTTTGTGGGTCAGTGGTTCCCTTGTATTGAGACTTACCACACTTGTCTATGGTATGTCCATAGAGTCTACAATACTTGCAGTACAATTGCGAGTCAGCTTGATCGGTGTTCACTTTCTCGTAACAGTACCACGACTTCTTACTGGAGGATGGTTCGGGTGTCAGCCGGTGGATGAGGCTGTAAGTGTCAGCCGACTTAGCACACTTCAGGTAGTCGGTTTCTTCTTTATCTGCTAAGTAGAGACGGACAGGAGGCGGCACACACCTCAAGAATTCTTCAACTAGCATCAGGTTGACGAGTTCTGTAAAAGTAGAGACATGTGCTGCTTCCAGCCATTTCATGAAATACCTCCGTTTTGTGTTAGCAAACTCGAGGAAGGTAGTGGTACTTGCCTTCAGGTGGTCACGGAATTTCCTTCTATAACTTTCTGTGGAAAGGAGGTAGGCGTCCAACACTGCTTGTTTCAGAGTGTGGTAGTCATTCTCAGACGCCAAAGTACTGAGTGTGACTGCAGCTCTACCTTTAAGATGGACTCTGAGAAGTGTGGCCCATTGGTCAACAGGCCAACTGAGTTGATTAGCAAGGGTTTCAAAGGTGGTGAAAAACACATCAACTTCTGCTTCTACAAAGGATGGCATTAACTTACTTGCATGTGATATATTAAAACTGACGGGAAGATTGGCAGTAGCTTGCTGGCGTTGAGTGAAGTGTGAAGTTTCCAAGGCGATTTCGCGTTGACGACACTCTAGAGCCAGAGTCGCTTGTTGCTTGTCATGTTCGCGTTGCATCTCCAACTCGCGTTGTTTGGTTTCAAGCTGTACTCGTTCACGTTCACTGAGTATTGCAAACTCACGTTCCTTGAGGGCGATTTCACGTTCGTGTTCTTCTCTCCTCAAGGCAGCCTCACGTTCTTGTTCTTCTCTTCGTATGGCAGCTGCCTCTCTTTGCTGCTCACGTTCAATCTTGGCCAGCTCCAATTTGAGTTTCATCTTTGCCAAATCAGTTTTATCTGCAATATAGTAAGTTTCATGAGTTTCAGAGTCTATCGTACCTTGCTCTAAATAGTGATCCAGCAACAGGTTGTATAGGTCATTTTTGTTGGCTTGGTAGGGAACTTCTAGTTGATACTCATGTGCAAGAGTTTGTAATTCAGTTCTCTTGGCACGACTTAAAGTCCCTATTTCACCTGCTGGATCTGCACGGAAAGCTTGGAGACGAAACATGGTGAAATTAGCAAATAAAGGTACAACGAATATTCAGTTATAGTGAATGTCAGAAACAGGACAACGTGGCAACTGGTACCTATCCTGTGGGATCTTTAACAATTAAAGTTAAGTACAAGATGTTAAATGATTAATTTAAATCAAAGGCGCAGGAAATCTTGTACCCGGTACTCATGTAAGAGGATAAGGGCAAGAAAATCCTACTAACAAATGAAACAGAGTTTCGAAAACAAATGAAACAGTTAATTGCCTCAAAAGTAAAATTGGTAGTCCAAGGATGTAGGCATACCTTGCCGAGTCTCTATAGGACATAAAGCAAGTTTTTCCTACTGTAATTTAATATGATACTTACAGAATTAGCGAACTTTTGTGCTCTGAAAAAGTAAGCTAATTCCCTACCGTTGTATGTATCATCATCTCTGACTGACGTGTAGGGGTGCGAGGTGTCAACTGGTGACGAGAACTGCTGCTGAGGTCCCAATTCAGCAACTAAAGTTCGAGCTAGAGGAACTATGGCCCTCTTTGTCCTCCTACAGTCAGATTGCAGAAGATTGGGTGCACTTGACCCGGGGCAGACCACAGTACCAGGGTACCAATATGATGATCTGTCAAAAATGAGAAATATCCAAGGGACAAAGATAGTAAACACGAGTAATAACACGGAGGGAGAGATGACCAATTAAGAGTATGACTGCAGCCTACAGTCACCACGTAATCCAAAGTTGTCTCACCTTCACCATATGTTACTCTCGTAATGCACAATACACCGCACCATATAAAAATGAAATTGAATATGAAAAATAGTAAAAGCTACGTTAACAAAGTTAAATACGCTTACCATAAATTACCACTTGGCACCAGTACCTGAGTGAAGCTCCTAGGACAGGCCCCCATATAATATGTGACGGTAACACGTTGGTGTTCGGCTGTTCAAAAGCTAGGGGTATGGCCTCGTCACATAGAAAAAAAAAATAGAAAATCTGGAACTTCGTCTGTGGTAAGGTAAGGAGAAGACACACAAAACACAAGTAAATTTTAACAATGAAATTTTAATTACGTTAAAGAAAGCAAAACATGAATAAAAATGGACATACAAATTCGTATAATAAAATCAATCAAAGTAATAAGAATAATCAAATGGCAAAATGAAAAGTTACGTTAAGACAAATGAACAAATAACAAGAGTATGGCAAACAAAGTAAGTAGGTGCTGGAATATTGGCTTCAAGCTATCACTTCTCTTAGTACACGTAAGCCTGGGGCTTAGTCTACCAACGAGACATGTTAACCTGTCGAAAGCACGGGATATTCTGAAGACTGAGGTCGAGGCGGCCCCAGACATCAAGTAGTATGGTGGGTGGAGTGCAGTTGCAGCTAGACTCGCAGCCAATCAGCGATGAGCCGGCGACAAGACAGGTAGTTTGGCGGTTTGAGGTGGAGCAGGTGTTCCTGTCTGCATACGTTTTGCGCTCTGGCAAACCTTGCTGGTGTTGTCGTTGTTGGATTTTTCTTCCATACTTGTTTTATATAGATGTTTATATCGACGTCTTTTGGAGGGAAGAGCATGCTCAATCTCTTGAAGGAGATTATCGTCACAATATATATATATATATATATATATATATATATATATATATATATATATATATATATATATATATATATATGTCGTACCTAGTAGCCAGAACGCACTTCTCAGCCTACTATGCAAGGCCCATTTTGCCTAATAAGCCAAGTTTTCATGAATTAATTATTTTTCGACTACCTAACCTACCTAACCTAACCTAACCTAACTTTTTCGGGTACCTAACCTAACCTAACCAATAAAGATAGGTTAGGTTAGGTAGGGATGGTTAGGTTCGGTCATATATCTACGTTAATTTTAACTCCAATAAAAAAAATTTACCTCATACATAATGAAATGGGTAGCTTTATCATTTCATAAGAAAAAAATCAGGGAAAATATATTATTTCAGGAAAACTTGGCTTATTAGGCAAATCGGGCCATGCATAGTAGGTCAAAAAGTGCGTTCTGGCTACTAGGTACGACATATATATATATATATATATATATATATATATATATATATATATATATATATATATATATATATATATATATATATATATATATATATATATATATGCGAACAAGCCTGAATGGTCCCCAGGACAATATGCAACTGAAAACTCACACCCCAGAAGTGACTCGAACCCATACTCCCAGAAGCAACGCAACTGGTATGTACAAGACGCCTTAATCCACTTGACCATCACGACCGGACATAATGAGGTGATAGCCTAAGCTATTTGAACCACCCCACCGCCAGCACTCGGATAGTAATCTTGGGCATAGCATTTTACCAAATCACCTCATTCTTTGGGGCACACGTGAGGAACACAAATGCGAACAAGCCTGAATGGTCCCCAGGACAATATGCAACTGAAAACTCACACCCCAGAAGTGACTCGAACCCATACTCCCAGAAGCAACGCAACTGGTATGTACAAGACGCCTTAATCCACTTGACCATCACGACCGGACATAATGAGGTGATAGCCTAAGCTATTTGAACCACCCCACCGCCGGCACTCGGATAGTAATCTTGGGCATAGCATTTTACCAAATCACCTCATTCTTTGGGGCACACGTGAGGAACACAAATGCAAACAAGCCTGAATGGTCCCCAGGACAATATGCAACTGAAAACTCACACCCCAGAAGTGACTCGAACCCATACTCCCAGAAGCAACGCAACTGGTATGTACAAGACGCCTTAATCCACTTGACCATCACGACCGGACATAATGAGGTGATAGCCTAAGCTATTTGAACCACCCCACCGCCGGCACTCGGATAGTAATCTTGGGCATAGCATTTTACCAAATCACCTCATTCTTTGGGGCACACGTGAGGAACACAAATGCGAACAAGCCTGAATGGTCCCCAGGACAATATGCAACTGAAAACTCACACCCCAGAAGTGACTCGAACCCATACTCCCAGAAGCAACGCAACTGGTATGTACAAGACGCCTTAATCCACTTGACCATCACGACCGGACATAATGAGGTGATAGCCTAAGCTATTTGAACCACCCCACCGCCAGCACTCGGATAGTAATCTTGGGCATAGCATTTTACCAAATCACCTCATTCTTTGGGGCACACGTGAGGAACACAAATGCGAACAAGCCTGAATGGTCCCCAGGACAATATGCAACTGAAAACTCACACCCCAGAAGTGACTCGAACCCATACTCCCAGAAGCAACGCAACTGGTATGTACAAGACGCCTTAATCCACTTGACCATCACGACCGGACATAATGAGGTGATAGCCTAAGCTATTTGAACCACCCCACCGCCGGCACTCGGATAGTAATCTTGGGCATAGCATTTTACCAAATCACCTCATTCTTTGGGGCACACGTGAGGAACACAAATGCAAACAAGCCTGAATGGTCCCCAGGACAATATGCAACTGAAAACTCACACCCCAGAAGTGACTCGAACCCATACTCCCAGAAGCAACGCAACTGGTATGTACAAGACGCCTTAATCCACTTGACCATCACGACCGGACATAATGAGGTGATAGCCTAAGCTATTTGAACCACCCCACCGCCGGCACTCGGATAGTAATCTTGGGCATAGCATTTTACCAAATCACCTCACTCTTTGGGGCACACGTGAGGAACACAAATGCGAACAAGCCTGAATGGTCCCCAGGACAATATGCAACTGAAAACTCACACCCCAGAAGTGACTCGAACCCATACTCCCAGAAGCAACGCAACTGGTATGTACAAGACGCCTTAATCCACTTGACCATCACGACCGGACATAATGAGGTGATAGCCTAAGCTATTTGAACCACCCCACCGCCGGCACTCGGATAGTAATCTTGGGCATAGCATTTTACCAAATCACCTCATTCTTTGGGGCACACGTGAGGAACACAAATGCGAACAAGCCTGAATGGTCCCCAGGACAATATGCAACTGAAAACTCACACCCCAGAAGTGACTCGAACCCATACTCCCAGAAGCAACGCAACTGGTATGTACAAGACGCCTTAATCCACTTGACCATCACGACCGGACATAATGAGGTGATAGCCTAAGCTATTTGAACCACCCCACCGCCGGCACTCGGATAGTAATCTTGGGCATAGCATTTTACCAAATCACCTCATTCTTTGGGGCACACGTGAGGAACACAAATGCGAACAAGCCTGAATGGTCCCCAGGACAATATGCAACTGAAAACTCACACCCCAGAAGTGACTCGAACCCATACTCCCAGAAGCAACGCAACTGGTATGTACAAGACGCCTTAATCGTTGCTTCTGGGAGTATGGGTTCGAGTCACTTCTGGGGTGTGAGTTTTCAGTTGCATATTGTCCTGGGGACCATTCTGGCTTGTTCGCATTTGTGTTCCTCACGTGTGCCCCAAAGAATGAGGTGATTTGGTAAAATGCTATGCCCAAGATTACTATCCGAGTGCCGGCGGTGGGGTGGTTCAAATAGCTTAGGCTATCACCTCATTATGTCCGGTCGTGATGGTCAAGTGGATTAAGGCGTCTTGTACATACCAGTTGCGTTGCTTCTGGGAGTATGGGTTCGAGTCACTTCTGGGGTGTGAGTTTTCAGTTGCATATTGTCCTGGGGACCATTCAGGCTTGTTCGCATTTGTGTTCCTCACGTGTGCCCCAAAGAATGAGGTGATTTGGTAAAATGATATGCCCAAGATTACTATCCGAGTGCCGGCGGTGGGGTGGTTCAAATAGCTTAGGCTATCACCTCATTATGTCCGGTCGTGATGGTCAAGTGGATTAAGGCGTCTTGTACATACCAGTTGCGTTGCTTCTGGGAGTATGGGTTCGAGTCACTTCTGGGGTGTGAGTTTTCAGTTGCATATTGTCCTGGGGACCATTCAGGCTTGTTCGCATTTGTGTTCCTCACGTGTGCCCCAAAGAATGAGGTGATTTGGTAAAATGCTATGCCCAAGATTACTATCCGAGTGCCGGCGGTGGGGTGGTTCAAATAGCTTAGGCTATCACCTCATTATGTCCAGTCGTGATGGTCAAGTGGATTAAGGCGTCTTGTACATACCAGTTGCGTTGCTTCTGGGAGTATGGGTTCGAGTCACTTCTGGGGTGTGAGTTTTCAGTTGCATATTGTCCTGGGGACCATTCAGGCTTGTTCGCATTTGTGTTCTTCACGTGTGCCCCAAAGAATGAGGTGATTTGGTAAAATGCTATGCCCAAGATTACTATCCGAGTGCCGGCGGTGGGGTGGTTCAAATAGCTTAGGCTATCACCTCATTATGTCTGGTCGTGATGGTCAAGTGGATTAAGGCGTCTTGTACATACCAGTTGCGTTGCTTCTGGGAGTATGGGTTCGAGTCACTTCTGGGGTGTGAGTTTTCAGTTGCATATTGTCCTGGGGACCATTCAGGCTTGTTCGCATTTGTGTTCCTCACGTGTGCCCCAAAGAATGAGGTGATTTGGTAAAATGCTATGCCCAAGATTACTATCCGAGTGCCGGCGGTGGGGTGGTTCAAATAGCTTAGGCTATCACCTCATTATGTCCGGTCGTGATGGTCAAGTGGATTAAGGCGTCATGTACATACCAGTTGCGTTGCTTCTGGGAGTATGGGTTCGAGTCACTTCTGGGGTGTGAGTTTTCAGTTGCATATTGTCCTGGGGACCATTCAGGCTTGTTCGCATTTGTGTTCCTCACGTGTGCCCCAAAGAATGAGGTGATTTGGTAAAATGCTATGCCCAAGATTACTATCCGAGTGCCGGCGGTGGGGTGGTTCAAATAGCTTAGGCTATCACCTCATTATGTCCGGTCGTGATGGTCAAGTGGATTAAGGCGTCTTGTACATACCAGTTGCGTTGCTTCTGGGAGTATGGGTTCGAGTCACTTCTGGGGTGTGAGTTTTCAGTTGCATATTGTCCTGGGGACCATTCAGGCTTGTTCGCATTTGTGTTCCTCACGTGTGCCCCAAAGAATGAGGTGATTTGGTAAAATGCTATGCCCAAGATTACTATCCGAGTGCCGGCGGTGGGGTGGTTCAAATAGCTTAGGCTATCACCTCATTATGTCCGGTCGTGATGGTCAAGTGGATTAAGGCGTCTTGTACATACCAGTTGCGTTGCTTCTGGGAGTATGGGTTCGAGTCACTTCTGGGGTGTGAGTTTTCAGTTATATATATATATATATATATATATGTATATATATATATATATATATTTAATATAGGGATATAGGGGTACCTAGGTTTACGAAATTAATCCATTCCTGGAGATGGTTCGTAAACCGAAGCGAATTGCCCCATAAGAAATAATGGGAAATGAATTAATCCATTCTCGACTCCCCCAAAAATTAACTTCAAAGTAAATTTTTACCTAATTCACCCAAATCTTCACTACAAAAGTATGTACAAGTTATTACTTACCTTTACTGATGACTGCTTTTGGCATATGGAAGATGGTGAGGAGGGGGGAGGAGGAGAGGTGTTACTGTTTGGAAGGGGAGTTCCCTTCCATTATAACATTAGGCAGTGAGTACTTCTCTGGGGTGCACTCTCTGGCATGTTTTGCCTGCATACCACTTGGTCCTGCTTCTGGCTCACTGCATGATTTTTTATTGTTTTTCTTGAAGATTTTTTTCCCCCTTCTTTGTAACCTTTGTCTGTAGTGAGACATCACATTGTCATCAATAAGATCAATGAAAAGGGCTGCTAATGCTTTATCTGGATGATTCTTTTCAGCAAAACTTTGCAGTTCTACCCATACTGGACACATTTTCTTAATTAATAAGGGACATCCTCTACTGCCTCCTCCTCCTCCCCCTGAAGATTTGTTTTACTGCCTTGCTAGTTCAACAACATGTGTACCATTTCATGTTTACGAATGATCTCTGGGTTTTCCTCTATGTTCATTCTCAAATGTGATTTCTTGCGTTGAACCTTACCACTGGCATTCTTGGGACCCATGGCTAGATATATAATAATAACTTTTATGTACAAATAGCCAAAAATAAAAAATAAAAAAACTGTAAACCCTTGCAAAGAATTCAGGCGGGTTAGTAATTGGGCGCTAGGCACTGGTAAAATGAGGCCCGATCGCCGAAACACTACGTGCTAGGTCGTCCGTATGCATATCAACAAACTCGTATCCCGAGGTAAAGTTTGTAACCCAACTCAAATTATCGGAAGAAATCATGCCCGTAACCCAAAAAGTTCGTAAACAGGGGCGTTCGCAAACCGAGGTACCATTATAAATATATGTGGGGCCTCGTAGCCTGGTGGATAGCGCGCAGGACTCGTAATTCTGTGGCGCGGGTTCGATTCCCGCACGAGGCAGAAACAAATGGGCAAAAGTTTCTTTCACCCTGAATGCCCCTGTTACCTAGCAGTAAATAGGTACCTGGGTATTAGTCAGCTGTCACGGGCTGCTTCCTGGGGGTGGAGGCCTGGTCGAGGACCGGGCCGCGGGGACACTAAAGCCCCGAAATCATCTCAAGATAACCTCTCAAGAAGATATATATGCTGTTGAATATGACCAAAAAGGTAAGATTAATAATTCTAACACGAATTTTCTCAATACATCTTATGTTTTTCTTCACTGTCTATGGTAACTGAAATATCAAATCTCCAAAATTCATTTTTATTTATGGTCTGACACCTGAACGCGTTTCATAATTCGTATTACATTTTCAAAGACTTAGTTTACACATAAAATTCATTGTACTTAAACTCGTTTTGGGTGAGGTGATATGGCACAAAAGTTTTTGGGTGAGGTGATATGGCACAAAAATTTTGGGTGAGGTGACAAACACAAGACAGAACACGAAACAATGGGTATAAATTGGGTATGAAAACATAAGAATGGAAGTAACTGCAGAAGACCTATTGGCTCATACCTCCTCTTCCTGCTACTATGTTGGTTCGGGGTCTTGAAGTGGGTAGAATATAGTTGTGCATTAATTGGCTGTTTATTGCTGGTCTTGACTTTTAGGGTTGTAATGCCTCGCTGTTGTTGAGCCTCCTGGTATCCCTGTATCTATCGATGATTTCTGTGTTTGTTAAGATTTCTTTAGTGATGATCTGGTTTTGAGAAGATATTATATGTTACTTGATTGAGCCCTGTTGTTTATGCATTGTTAATCGCCTAGAAAGAGACGTTGTTATCTTGTCTATACACCGAGTTCTTTGGGACTTACAGTCCCTAAGAGGGCATTTGAAGGCATAGACGACGTTGGTTTCCTTCAAGGCGTTCTGTTTGGTGTCTGGAGAGGTTTTCATGAGTAGGTTAGCCTTTTTTTGTTTTGTTTTTATAGTAAATTGTCAATTGTATTTTCTGATTTTTGTCTGTAGGGATAACGTTCTTATCAACAATATCTTTCTGGACTACTTTCCTCCGTTTTATGAGCCGTCGAAAAGAAGTTCTTCCAAAATAGTCTAATAGGGGTACAAGTGTTGTGTAGGATGACTCTTCAGAGTCATCCAACATGAAATGCCATCCATCCATGGCATTTCACCTTTATTTTTTTGATATTTTCAACAAAACTGTTAGAGAAGCTGTTGTTGACTAGGACCTGCCTTACCTTACAGAGTTCTTCATAGACTTGCTTCCATCCTGAGCTGTGGCTGAGAGCACGGTCGACGTAAGCATTGACAACACTCGTCTTGTACCTGTCTGGGCAGTCACTATTGGTATCGAGGCACATTCCTATGTTTGTTTCCTTAGTGTAGACTGCAATGTGGAAGCCTCCGCTCCTTTCCGTGACCGTTACATCGAGAAAGGGCAGCTTCCCATCATTCTCTGTCTCATAAGTGAAACTCAACACAGAATTTTGGTCAAATGCCTCCTTCAGCTGCTGCAGAAGTCTGGTATCAGGTACCTGCATAAAAATGTCGTCATCATACCTGCAGTATATGGTGGGTTTCAAGTCCTTGTCAACTAAGACCCTCTGCTCGATGGTACCCATGTAGAAATTTGCAAACAGGACACCTAGGTGAGAACCCATGACGACTCCATCTACTTGATTATACATGTACCCATCTGGGCTCAAGAAGGGTGCCTCTTTAGTGTAGACTTGGAGTAGTTTCATTAGTATGTTTTCTGGTATGTCAGGAGGAGTGCAAGCCGGATCACGATACACTCTATCCGCTATCATCCCGATTCTTTCATCCACAGGTACGTTGGTAAACAGTGACTCTACATCCAACAAAGCTCCTATTCCCATGGCCCATGCTTCCCACAGTAAATCAACAAATTCCTTTGGCGACTTCAGGCTGAAAGCACAAGGTACAAAAGGAGTCAGCAAGCTGTTGAGTCGCTTAGCCAGTCTGTACATGGGTGTGGGTATCTGGCTGATGATTGGCTGAAGTGGGTTTCCAGGCTTGTGGGTCATGACATTTCCATACGCATACCCAGGTATGTATTCCCCAATAACCTGTGGCAGGTGAAGTCCGGACTTCTTGGCATTGACAGTTTCGATCAATCTGTTTACCTTCGTTTTCAATTCGGCTGTAGTGTCCTTCGTTACCCTTTGGAATTTAGTTTGGTCAGAGAGTATGAGGTTTATTTTTGCCAGATATTCGTCTTTTTTAAGAATAACGTATATTGGCAACTTGTCACCTCTCCTAACGACTATATCCTTGTTTTCGCAAAGGCTCTTAGCTGCCGCTTTGAGCTCGGGGGATAGTATGGTGCTTCTGTAGTTACCTCGAACCTTTCCTCCTTCAGCAATAAGTTCTGCTTGCAAGGTGTCTTTAGTGGTAACCTTCTTTTGCATCTCGAGGTCGAATATATATATATATATATATATATATATATATATATATATATATATATATATATATATATATATATATATATATATATATAAATATAAATATATATATATATATATATATATATATATATATATATATATATATATATATATATATATATATATATATATATATGTCGTACCTAGTAGCCAGAACTCACTTCTCAGCCTACTATGCAAGGCCCAATTTGCCTAATAAGCCAAGTTTTCATGAATTAATTGTTTTTCGACCACCTAACCTACCTAACCTAACCTAACCTAACTTTTTCGGCTACCTAACCTAACCTAACCTATAAAGATAGGTTAGGTAAGGTTAGGTAGGGTTGGTTAGGTTTGGTCATATATCTACGTTAATTTAAACTCCAATAAAAAAAAATTGACCTCATACATAATGAAATGGGTAGATTTATCATTTCATAAGAAAAAAATTAGAGAAAATATATTAATTCATGAAAACTTGGCTTATTAGCCAAATCGGGCCTTGCGTAGTAGGCTGATAAGTGCGTTCTGGCTACTAGGTACGACATATATATATATATATATATATATATATATATATATATATATATATATATACATATATATATATATATATAAATATAAATATATATATATATATATATATATATATATATATATATATATATATATATATATATATATATATATATATATGTGTGTGTGTGTGTGTGTGTGTGTGTGTGTCATACCTAATAGCCAGAATGCACTTCTTGGCCTACTATGCAAGGCCCGATTTGCGTAATAGGCCGAGTGATTTTCTTTATTTTTAAGAACAAATTTTCAATTGATTTATTTGAATTATTATTATTATATTATATTAAGAACATAAATTATTGACAGTTATGTTAGTTTAGGTTAGATTTAGATAGGATAGGTAGGGTTGGTTAGGTTCAGTCATATATCTACATTAGTTTTAAGTCAAATTAAACAAAAGTAAGAAAAAAATTAGAATATATATATTAATTCAAGAAAACTTGGCTTATTAGGCAAATCGGGTCTTGCATAATAGGGCGAGAAGTGTGTTCTGGCTACTAGTATTATAGACTGTGGGTTGGTTGGTGTTGTCGTCGTTGATCCTTCTCTATGGACAACCCAACCCACAACTCGGTAGAGTGCTTATACTAGGAGATCACCCTTGGCGCTTCTGGCTCTTGGAGAGGGGCTCAACGTCACACGCTTAGGGGATGCGGCTCCAACACTTAGCCTCGTTGTCACGTGCACACACCCACTCGAGCCGCTGTGACTCCCCACTCTCTCCTTATGAGATATGATCTCCTCAATCCCCTATGACTTACTAGTATTACCTCATACCCTGTCCACAGCAGTGGTTCTTGGTTCTTTCTCTCTTTCTCTCTCCTTCTTTACTACCTCCTGGGAAGCCTCACTAGGACAAGGGCAAACACCAGCAAATTGTGACACATTTACTGGACAAAGCACATACACAATACATACACACATATAATAATAATGAATCCTATACTCTATAATATTACAATCAGGTTGCACTCCAACACCGTCAGAACTCTATCATCAGCTTATCAAGTGGTATCCTATCTCCTGGTTCACCACCTGATACTATCAACCTCCTCAAGTTGATCAAGTCTACATACACTGTTGCACCATCAGCAAGAGAATACATATATGTATCTATAAATGTGTACCAAGTAAATCAGCATTTGAATGTAATAACATATCAGTATAAATGTTCATTGATACACAACAATGATCAATCGATCACTCTATCAGTCCTAGAACGCATACGTCTGTAGGTAATCCAGCCTACGACTGTAACTCTAAACTTCAGTGTAAAACGCTCCTTGACATCAGAATACCAACAATCACTCACCTCTCACTGCGTCTTGCACGCTACTGACAACCAAACACTATCAACTCCCTACGAGTAATCCACCAGTACTTCCCTTCCACCTCTGGAAGTTCACTACCCTAATATCTTTAGGTTCTTCCGGGCTTCACTACCAGGATCCTCTGCAGCTTCTCCAGGCTGCTATCATGAAGTTTCCTCGAGCAACTATGGTGCTTCACCACCTCTACAGAAGCATGTGACACTCCTCTTCACTGCTTCTCCTCACAGCTCGAGGTCCTCTGCTTCACTACCTTGGAGTCTCATCAGCTACTTCATCTGCTGGCTTCGAAGTTCTCAGCAACTTCTTCCCCAAAGAACAAACCTGCAACCCATCGACACTCCAATAAAATGTTCCCCTTTAACACATAAACAAAAATAACCACACAATATGCTTGCCTCAAACCTCTATCTGTCCTCTACATACAGTGAGAGTGGACTCCCCCGTTTTGGGCGGGTCCATACTCCACCTCGCCTGGCGGCGGTCCTCACTCGCTGGGAGGGTCTTCCTCCGTCAGGAGCCGGGCTCCCTCAGTCGCCCGCCAGCGCTCAGAGTGGATGGACGTCGCTCCGTGTTCCTCCCTCTCCACTCTCTTATTTCAGGCCTTCTGCCTTATTAAAACATGTCTAACTTATAAATAAACATCGCTACTGTCGCTGGGCACACGACCAACTACAAGCAATCACTATGAACTGGCGTATATCGTGCTTACCACAGATTATAAGGTCGAGGGCGCTTCTTCCTCTGACGAGCCTTGGTCAGGGCGCTCCACGGCCCACAATAATGCCTCCGGGCGGCTTAATATTCACTAATTATCGCCCACGACTTGAGACCACACGTCCCCAGCTCGATTCCACAGCTGGTACGTCTGCACACTTCTCTTCTCTTCGAGATATATCACTAGGGGTTCCCTTCTGACGGGAGCTCAACGGAGCGCGGCTTTTCCCCTGCGATGTCTGGCACTCAAGTGAGGTCAAGGTCCTCCGGAAGCGAGCCTCACGCCTCCAGCAAAATGTCCACATCTCCTCGCCAGTCATTTATCTGTTTTCTTCTTCATTGCCCATAATCTCAAACTGTTATACATATCCAAGCAATTATTTTACATATGGGTTATTACCTCAATATTTGCTAGACCTTCTAATCAGGTCAGGCTTGATGAATAACTCTTAAGGAGGGAGACTCGTTTCTCCTGTAGGCTGAGATCATAACACTCCCCTCCCCTTATTTTTGAGAGTTATTCCAGTGGCAAAGCTCGGGATAATACATCCGCCACCACACTGTCTCGTTCTTCACCCCCATATACTCCCTTAGGAGTCTACAATTAGTTCGTTGCACCTTGCAACCTCTGGCTCACCTCTCTCCAGAAACACGATCTTCTCATAAACGATTTGACCTCTCTGACACCTCTTGGCTAGGCTGTCCTCCTAGGACGCCTGCACTCCATCGGTCCACTCTACTTATTGTCTCCACCCTCCGTTTCCTCGTCTTCTTCTCTTCACGTCTAGAGTCAGACATCTGCTGTCTGTACCTCCTCTGTCGTCTTCACACTTCCATCTACTGCCATTATACTTTCGTCTCCTGTCATCATACTTCACTCTCTCGTCTTCACCGACGATTCTCCCTTTCGTCTCCTCATGTATCCGAGACCTCATCCTGTTCGACTCCCACCGAGTCCTCGGCTTTCTTCTATTCCTCCATGATTGTATCGTCATCCTCTTCTCACACTTCTCACCTTTATACAACTCCATTTCTTCTCCTTCAACTCTTCTTCGTCCCCTAAAAGTTTCTTCGGGCACTATACTACATCCAACAGCACTCGACCATACATGTCGCTTTACCTTTCCTAGAGTGCTCGTAAGCATCTCTCCACACATACTGTCTCTTCTCCTTTCACTTTCTCGGCTACTACTTTTCTTCACTATCTCTCCTCCACGTTTTCTGTGAAACATGTCAACTCCTGACATCTCAAACAACTTAACTCCACTATCCAGATGCCTCTGTGCTCGTGGACCACTTGACGATCTACTCTCGTCCTCAGTATGTCCACATCCTTCCTCATTTCTACTCAGCACAGTTGCATTCGCCTTCCGACTCTTAATTTCAGCAGTTTGGGCTCTACTCAGGTCCGCTCTCTTCACATGATTCTTCTTCGGCTGGGCCATCTTCACTTTTGACCTCACCGAGACTTCATTTTTCTGGGCTGGACCTTCATCAAACAGCAATGCTATATCTACATCGATATCTTCTACCGGTTGAATCGACACTGTATCATCTTCTCCAGTGTCTTCTTTGTCGGCCACCTCGGCATTCATCACTACCGAGACAGGGTTTTCAATGGCTTGGCGGTCTCCTGACTCATCTCCTCGGATGTCAGTCAGCTTCACACTCTCAGGTGTCCCACCCGTGCCGTGGCCTTCTGGGCACTCCTCTGGCACAGTCTCAGTCATGACTCTTGTTAACACCTTTGTCCCGCACAAGTCATTCCCCAGGATCACTTGGATTCCTGGAATAGGTATGTCGGGGCACACTCCCAACATCACCTCTGCCGACACATATTCCGACCTTAGCTGGACAGTACATACGGGCATGTCACTCTCAGACAATAACCCATATACTTTCATCTTACTCCTGCCAGGTAACCGTCGATCATTCCCAATCAGGCTTCTCGTAATCAAGCTCTGATTAGCTCCGGTATCTCTTAAGATACCAACTTCTACCTCAGGTTGGCCTCCTATACTGATCCAACCTTTGCTCATGAACGGCCTATACCTCTCGTTCACTAAGTTCGCTCTCTGTGGTTTGTCTCGGAACACATTAGTATATTTATCTCGGGGGTCACACATGGCCAGGGTCACAACTCTCTTGCCCTGCCGACAATCTCGCATCACGTGACCCACTCCGTTACATTGGTAACATCTCATCTGGGAAAAGTCTCTTCTATATGTACCAGAGTAGCTCTGACTCTGCCCACTTGCATGAGAATTCCTCGGGCCAGGTACACTACTTGCACTCTGTGGGGTTTTACTGGACTCTTGATTTCCTGGATAACGATTAGTTTCTCGTTTAGCTCCTCCATCCTCACTTTCAGACGAAGTGCGCGACCTACTCTTCTGAGTTTTAGGGTACTTACTTTTATCTGCCCATTTATCAAAATTCTTCTCACCCCAGACTCTTCTGGGTCTCTCATAATTTCTTCCTCCCCAGACTCCATTGGATCTGCAATTGCTGCGTCTCACCTCGCTTCTCACTCTGTTCTCCCTTAAGCTCTTGTACGCTTCAGTAATCATATCCGCCCTATCTGCGGCATCTTTCACCTCCTTTATCCCTGCTTCTTGGATCTTGAACTTTGTTTCGGGATGCATCATCTCCAAGAACTTCTCCATGACCATCAGTTGCTTCAGGTCAGCGTAAGATCCAACTCCAGCAGCCTCAATCCACTTCTGGAATCGTCTTTCCAGATCCCTTGCCGTCTCAGCAAACGTACACGCTCCAACTTTGATCATCTCTCTGAAGCGCTTCCTATAAGCTTCTGGGGTTAACTGAAACGAGCGCAATATGCTGCTCTTTACCGTGGCATAATCCTGGCACTCTTCCAGTGACAATTGGGTGTACGCCTCCCTGGCTGCACCGGTCAATCTTAACTGGACCAGCTGGGCCCATTCCTCCTGTGGCCAATCCTTGATACTGGCTACTTTCTCAAAATGCTCGAAGAAGCTCTCTGCCTCTTCAGGAACAAACAAGGGAATGTCCTTCTCCCTAACCCTAACATCTGGTGAGTGTGATACCTGGGTGGTGCTCTCTGGCAACCCATGTTCGATCCTTTGCTCAGCCAAGGTTCTATTCGCTTCTATCTGCATTTGTTTTGTTCTCTCTTTTTCTTTTTCGACCTGGGCTTTTTCTTTTTCTTGTTCCAACTCCAGTTCCCTTATTCTGGTTTTCTCTTTTTCTTTCTCCACCTCTAGTCTTGCTTTCTCTTTTTCTTTCTCCTGTTCCAACTCCAGTTCTCTTACTCTGGTTTTCTCTTTTTCTACTTCCAGCCTGGTTTTCTCTTTTTCCTTCTCGGCTTCGTTTTTCATCTGGAGTTCTAATTTCATCTTTTCCAGCTGGAACTGTCTCTCCTCACGCTGCATCTGGAGCTCTAACTGGAATCTCTCCAAGCTCCTATTTCGGCTACTCCTGCTACTGCGGCTACTCTTGCTGCTCCTACTCGATCCCTGGGATCTCACGTCATCCTGCCCATCATCCTCCTTTCCACTTTCAGCTCCTTTCTGGGCTCCTTGCTCTGCCGCTTCATTTTTGGCTCTTAACTGCCTCAGGATCTCATCCTTCATCCCAGCTACTTTAGATGCTTTCAACCTAATGCCACATTTTTCTGCTATTTGTTTCAATTGATCCCTCGTGCAACCTTCCAAGTCCTCAGGCTTGCCTGACTCCACAAACGCTTGCACCTTATCCATCTTGTCCTGTGAGTCTTCCCAAGAGAGGGAGTAAACACCTGCGGTCACACAGTTTATCTATTTCAGCAAGGGTGTACAAATCCACTCTTGGACAGGGTGTGGGTGTGTCAGTTCACTCTCCCGGACACAGGCCCCCAATTTTATTATAGACTGTGGGTTGGTTGGTGTTGTCGTCGTTGATCCTTCTCTATGGACAACCCAACCCACAACTCGGTAGAGTGCTTATACTAGGAGATCACCCTTGGCGCTTCTGGCTCTTGGAGAGGGGCTCAACGTCACACGCTTAGGGGATGCGGCTCCAACACTTAGCCTCGTTGTCACGTGCACACACCCACTCGAGCCGCTGTGACTCCCCACTCTCTCCTTATGAGATATGATCTCCTCAATCCCCTATGACTTACTAGTATTACCTCCTACCCTGTCCACAGCAGTGGTTCTTGGTTCTTTCTCTCTTTCTCTCTCCTTCTTTACTACCTCCTGGGAAGCCTCACTAGGACAAGGGCAAACACCAGCAAATTGTGACACATTTACTGGACAAAGCACATACACAATACATACACACATATAATAATAATGAATCCTATACTCTATAATATTACAATCAGGTTGCACTCCAACACCGTCAGAACTCTATCATCAGCTTATCAAGTGGTATCCTATCTCCTGGTTCACCACCTGATACTATCAACCTCCTCAAGTTGATCAAGTCTACATACACTGTTGCACCATCAGCAAGAGAATACATATATGTATCTATAAATGTGTACCAAGTAAATCAGCATTTGAATGCAATAACATATCAGTATAAATGTTCATTGATACACAACAATGATCAATCGATCACTCTATCAGTCCTAGAACGCATACGTCTGTAGGTAATCCAGCCTACGACTGTAACTCTAAACTTCAGTGTAAAACGCTCCTTGACATCAGAATACCAACAATCACTCACCTCTCACTGCGTCTTGCACGCTACTGACAACCAAACACTATCAACTCCCTACGAGTAATCCACCAGTACTTCCCTTCCACCTCTGGAAGTTCACTACCCTAATATCTTTAGGTTCTTCCGGGCTTCACTACCAGGATCCTCTGCAGCTTCTCCAGGCTGCTATCATGAAGTTTCCTTGAGTAACTACGATGCTTCACCCTTCTGCTAGGTTCCTCCACAGCTCTCTTGGCTGCTACACCATGAAGTTTCCTCGAGCAACTATGGTGCTTCACCACCTCTACAGAAGCATGTGACACTCCTCTTCACTGCTTCTCCTCACAGCTCGAGGTCCTCTGCTACACTACCTTGGAGTCTCATCAGCTACTTCATCTGCTGGCTTCGAAGTTCTCAGCAACTTCTTCCCCAAAGAACAAACCTGCAACCCATCGACACTCCAATAAAATGTTCCCCTTTAACACATAAACAAAAATAACCACACAATATGCTTGCCTCAAACCTCTATCTGTCCTCTACATACAGTGAGAGTGGACTCCCCCGTTTTGGGCGGGTCCATACTCCACCTCGCCTGGCGGCGGTCCTCACTCGCTGGGAGGGTCTTCCTCCGTCAGGAGCCGGGCTCCCTCAGTCGCCCGCCAGCGCTCAGAGTGGATGGACGTCGCTCCGTGTTCCTCCCTCTCCACTCTCTTATTTCAGGCCTTCTGCCTTATTAAAACATGTCTAACTTATAAATAAACATCGCTACTGTCGCTGGGCACACGACCAACTACAAGCAATCACTATGAACTGGCGTATATCGTGCTTACCACAGAGTATAAGGTCGAGGGCGCTTCTTCCTCTGACGAGGCTTGGTCAGGGCGCTCCACGGCCCACAATAATGCCTCCGGGCGGCTTAATATTCACTAATTATCGCCCACGACTTGAGACCACACGTCCCCAGCTCGATTCCACAGCTGGTACGTCTGCACACTTCTCTTCTCTTCGAGATATATCACTAGGGGTTCCCTTCTGACGGGAGCTCAACGGAGTGCGGCTTTTCCCCTGCGATGTCTGGCACTCAAGTGAGGTAAAGGTCCTCCGGAAGCGAGCCTCACGCCTCCAGCAAAATGTCCACATCTCCTCGCCAGTCATTTATCTGTTTTCTTCTTCATTGCCCATAATCTCAAACTGCTATACATATCCAAGCAACTATTTTACATATGGGTTATTACCTCAATATTTGCTAGACCTTCTAATCAGGTCAGGCTTGATGAATAACTCTCAAGGAGGGAGACTCGTTTCTCCTGTAGGCTGAGATCATAACACTAGGCACTTTCACGGGGGGGAGGGGGGGGCTGGGTCTCTGCTAGCAATCGGCTGCTAGTGGCTCAGAAGACAGAATACTCAGCCCCTCCGACTCTCAGGACTCACCGGAGTCTCCTGGTCCCGCAGGAGAGGACCAGTAATACCCACCACCGCAGGTCTTTGCCCCTACCAGTAGGGGTGCCACTGATTCATCCTGGGAGCCCTTCAGTCAACCACAGGGAAACTGCTATTAGCAATTCCGGCCTTGACCCGTGGAGAAGTGAAGGAAGCCCCAGGCTTACCTTTGAACAATAACTTCCCCTGAGTCTTGCCTGCCAGACAAAAAGTTGCAGGAATACCTTTTCCGCCTGCCTTCTCTATCTTCTTTTGACAAGGTTGCCAGTTGGGTTGATATATCTGCACACTAGCAGTGGAGTTCAGTGGGTGTATTCTATACTGCTTGTTGTCTAAGTGTTGCTACTCCTACAGAGTTGTTACTGGTCTGTCAGCCCAAGGTATACTTCCATAAAATCTGTGTGGCTTTACCTCTCTCTCCTACCACTGCATTGCCAAAGTGTTGCCACCATTCCGGCTCTGATACTGGACAGATAGCCTAGGGTACACTTCTCCGTAAGTCTGTGCTTCTTTACCACTCTCCAGCCACTAAGAACTTCTGTAAAAAACGTCATGTTCACTAGGAGGGGCTATGATTACCCTCGTGTATGCTCGTAGAAATTATTATGGAGGTGCACTTAAATACATTGATAAAATATATGAATTTATTGACATTAGCTACATGGTTACATATACAATTACAATCAATACAGGAAATGAAAATAAGAATAAACAATCTGGAGATCGTCAGCAACTCTTCTTTCATGACCTCCAACAACACCTTGAACTGGGCAGATATAAAAGGGGCCACACACTCCCTCACAGAGGGGCCGCTTCGTCAACGCCACCACCTCTTCAACTACCGCGTCGTCCACACACACTGTCCTCTTCAACAGTCCTGGACACAAGCTGCCCTGCAGCCTATCCTACTACTAATGTATCAATGTTATACTGCATCATACATAGGTAAATATCGTGGCCTATCTAGCCTACTCAAACAAGGGGTAATGGGAGGGAAATCGATCTACCTTTACATTCCTGGCTCACGTCACCTGTCCCTCGATGGTGTGAGGTTCCCACGCTTCCTGAGTCGGTCCTTGACGATCCAGGAATGTTCCACAAGTCCTGAGGTGTCGTGAAGCATTCACGTCATCGCCGAACCACTCCCAGAGTTTCAGATATCCCAATCCTGTTCGCCAGTGGGCACTGAGCTAATCACTGAATGCACACACTCGTCCCTTCCACAAGGCGTTACTCCTTGCCCTAGGAACGGTGTCGTCCCTCCAAAATCCTTAATGAACGTGACACGGTCACAGCTAGGCCTGCCCGCCACACCTTCCAGCCCCTCAAGTGTCAGGCGGCGCCTCTCCAGCGTCGTCGCCGACCGATTCTTCAAGTTTTGGCACTTCTCTGCTCAATGATCTTGGTTTTTTCTTGCTTCCCGGAAGCACAGGGTCTCCAATATCAATGGTGGGCTGCGATGCCGAGCTTTAATCCACTGAGTAAGGCTTGTAGAGCCTCAAATCCTTGAGTGCTGATCGAGGCGCATCCTCACACCTCCATAGTCAGATCAACTCTGGACGCTAACACAGCTGGCATCACCAGGAGCACTCGGTGACGTCATAGCGGGCCCTGATTGGTCGCCCATGACCTAAGGGGCTTTAACAATGAAAAAAGTCGGGAAAAATCGTAATATTTTGAAAAATTTATAAAAATACTACATAGTTCTGGCAACACTGGTGCAATCCGCATAATGTTATGATATAAATTGATGTATTTATGGTACATTTCCATGCGTAATTGGTCAGAATCCGGTGCCCCGCGGCTGTGGCGCGCCAAAGGTATTGCGTCGTATGATATAAACGTCAAATTTTTCGTAATAACGGCGTAAATATCTCTGTATGCATAAAGAGTAAATATACATTCATTGGCAACCTTCTCATCCCTAGTGGGGGATGAGCAAGGTACCAGCCTTCAGTCACCTCATGTGTCTTATTGAGTGCAGACTGCCTGTCGACGCGCGCTCCATTCTCGCTCCTAGAATAGCGCATTGTTGCGTCTACTGCACAAAGACTTATAAAGAGGAAGTGCCAGAAGATAAGAGCAGCACATCTGGCACTCGGTCGCCGTCTTTATCAGTAAAAGAAAGCCGCTTTAGCTCGAAGAAGAGTAATATCCAGTGAGAGATGGTGGTGGCCTCCCTGCATCAGCTGTGAGGGTGACACCGACACCTCCTCAACCATCCTAGACCCTCCTCACACACCTTCCTAGACCTCCCTCCCTCCAACAAGCCGAGACAGGCTCCTGAGGAAGGTGATCCAGCAATGGCACAGGTGTCTATTAGTGCCCATTGCAGTGCCACCTGAGGACCCACAATTCAGACCAATTACAATAGGTTAGTATGTTTTAGGGTTATAATATGATATTTTGTAATATATATGTGCAGGCATATATATATAATATATATATATATATATATATATATATATATATATATATATATATATATATATATATATATATATATATATATATATATATATATATATATATATATATATATATATATGTCGTACCTAGTAGCCAGAACTCACTTCTCAGCCTACTATTCAAGGCCCGATTTGCCTAATAAGCCAAGTTTTCCAGAATTAATATATTTACTATAATTTTTTTCTTATGAAATGATAAAGCAACCCTTTTCTCTATGTATGAGGTCAATTTTTTTTTATTGGAGTTAAAATTAACGTAGATATATGACCGAACCTAACCAACCCTACCTAACCTAACCTAACCTATATTTATAGGTAAGGTTAGGTTAGGTAGCCAAAAAAAGCTAGGTTAGGTTAGGTTAGGTAGGTTAGGTAGACGAAAAAACATTAATTCATGAAAACTTGGCTTATTAGGCAAATCGGGCCTTGAATAGTAGGCTGAGAAGTGCGTTCTGGCTATTAGGTACGACATATATATATATATATATATATATATATATGTCGTACCTAGTAGCCAGAACGCACTTCTCAGCCTACTATGCAAGGCCCAATTTGCCTAATAAGCCAAGTTTTCATGAATTAATATATTTTCTCAAATTTTTGTCTTATGAAATGATAAACCTACCCATTTCAATTTGTATGAGGTCAATTTTTTTTTATTGGAGTTAAAATTAACGTAGATATATGACCGAAGCTAACCAACCCTACCTAACCTAACCTAACCTATCTTTATAGGTTAGGTTAGGTTAGGTAGCCGAAAAAGTTAGGTTAGGTTAGGTTAGGTAGGTTAGGTTGTTGAAAAAACATTAATTCATGAAAACTTGGCTTAATAGGCAAATCGGGCCTTGCATAGTAGGCTGAGAAGTGCATTCTGGCTACTAGGTACGACATATATATATATATATATATATGTCGTACCTAGTAGCCAGAACGCACTTATCGGCCTACTATGCAAGGCCCGATTTGCCTAATAAGCCAGGTTTTCCTGAATTAAGTTATTTTCTCTAATTTTTTTCTTATGAAATGATAAAGCTACCCATTTCATTATGTATGTTGTCAATTTTTTTTATTGGAGTTTAAATTAACGTAGATATATGACCAAACCTAACCAACCCTACCTAACCTAACCTAACCTATCTCTATAGGTTAGGTTTGGTTAGGTAGCCGAAAAAGTTAGGTTAGGTTAGGTTAGGTAGGTTAGGTAGTCGAAAAACAATTAATTCATGAAAACTTGGCTTATTAGGCAAATTGGGCCTTGCATAGTAGGATGATAAGTGAGTTCTGGCTACTAGGTACGACATATATATATATATATATATATATATATATATATATATATATATATATATATATATATATATATATATATATATATATATATATATATATATGTCGTACCTAGTAGCCAGAACGCACTTCTCAGCCTACTATGCAAGGCCCGATTTGCCTAATAAGCCAAGTTTTCATGAATTAATTGTTTTTCGACTACCTAACCTACCTAACCTAACCTAACCTAACTTTTTCGGCTACCTAACCAAACCTAACCTATAAAGATAGGTTAGGTTAGGTTAGGTAGGGCTGGTTAGGTTCGGTCATATATCTACGTTAATTTTAACTCCAATAAAAAAAAATTGACCTCATACATAATGAAATGGGTAGCTTTATCATTTCATAAGAAAAAAATTTGAAAAAATATATTAATTCAGGAAAACTTGGCTTATTAGGCAAATCGGGCCTTGAATAGTAGGCCAAAAAGTGAGTTCTGGCTACTAGGTACGACATATATATATATATATATATATATATATATATATATATATATATATATATATATATATATATGCAAACAAGCCTGAATGGTCCCCAGGACTATATACAACCTGAAAACTCACACCCCAGAAGTGACTCGAACCCATACTGCCAGGAGCAACGCAACTGGTATGTACAGGGACGCCTTAATCTGCTTGACCATCACGACCGGACATAAGGAAGTGATAGCCGAAGCTATTTGAACCACTTTCCCGCCGGCACTCGGATGGTAATCTTGGGCATAGCATTTTATCAAATCACTTCATTCTTTGGGGCACACGTGAGGAACACAAATGCAAACAAGCCTGAATGGTCCCCAGGACTATATACAACTGAAAACTCACACCCCAGAAGTGACTCGAACCCATACTGCCAGGAGCAACGCAACTGGTATGTACAGTGACGCCTTAATCCGCTTGACCATCACGACCGGACATAAGGAAGTGATAGCCGAAGCTATTTGAACCACTTCCCTGCCGGCAGTCGGATGCGGATTAACTCCCTTAAGCGGATTAAGGCGCCCTGTAGTTACCAGTTGCGTTGCTTCTGGGAGTATGGGTTCGAGTCACTTCTGGGGTGTGAGTTTTCATTCGCATATAGTCCTGGGGACCATTCAGGCTTGTTCGCATTTGTGTTCCTCACGTGTGCCCCAAAGAATGAGGTGATTTGGTGAAATGCTATGCCCAAGATTACCATCCGAGTTGCCGTCGGGGAAGTGGCTCAAATAGCCTCGGCTATCACTTCCTTTTGACGGCCGTGATGGTCAAGCGGATTAAGGCGCCCTGTAGTTACCAGTTGCGTTGCTTCTGGGAGTATGGGTTCGAGTCACTTCTGGGGTGTGAGTTTTCATTCGCATATAGTCCTGGGGACCATTCAGGCTTGTTCGCATTTGTGTTCCTCACGTGTGCCCCAAAGAATGAGGTGATTTGGTGAAATGCTATGCCCAAGATTACCATCCGAGTTGCCGTCGGGGAAGTGGCTCAAATAGCCTCGGCTATCACTTCCTTTTGACGGCCGTGATGGTCAAGCGGATTAAGGCGCCCTGTAGTTACCAGTTGCGTTGCTTCTGGGAGTATGGGTTCGAGTCACTTCTGGGGTGTGAGTTTTCATTCGCATATAGTCCTGGGGACCATTCAGGCTTGTTCGCATTTGTGTTCCTCACGTGTGCCCCAAAGAATGAGGTGATTTGGTGAAATGCTATGCCCAAGTTTACCATCCGAGTTGCCGTCGGGGAAGTGGCTCAAATAGCCTCGGCTATCACTTCCTTTTGACGGCCGTGATGGTCAAGCGGATTAAGGCGCCCTGTAGTTACCAGTTGCGTTGCTTCTGGGAGTATGGGTTCGAGTCACTTCTGGGGTGTGAGTTTTCATTCATATATATATATATATATATATATATATATATATTTATATATATATATATATATATATATATATATATATATTATTAAATATGACCGAAAAAGTAAGATTAATAATTCTAACACGAATTTTCTCAATCTTTCGTACATTATGCTTCACTGTTGGAGGTAAATAAAAAATCACTTCTCCAAAATTCATTTTTATTTCTAGTCTGACGCGACACGGGCGCGTTTCGTAAAACTTATTACATTTTCAAAGACTTCACAAATACACAACTGATTAGAACTTGCATTTCCCTGATTTTATATCTACTTTTGAGTGAGGTGGGAAGGGTGATGTGGCATTACATTTGAGTGAGGTGGGAAGGATGATGTGGCATTAGAGGATATTAATAGGGTATTAAAAGTATCAACACAAGACAGAACACGAAACAATGGATATTGAATAGAAGTGTTTGTAGAAAGCCTATTGGTCCATATTTCTTGATGCTTCTATATTGGAGCGGAGTCTTGAGGTGGGTAGAATATAGTTGTGCAATAATTGGCTGTTGATTGCTGGTGTTGACTTCTTGATGTGTAGTGCCTCGCAAACGTCAAGCCGCCTGCTATCGCTGTATCTATCGATACTGTATCTGTAAGCTCCAAAAAACCCAGTATATAGGCAAGACAACAACATCTCTTTCTAGGCGTTTAACGATGCATAAACAACAGGGCTCCATTAAGGAACATATAATCTCTTCCCATAACCAAACCATCGCCAGAGAAATCCTAGTAAACAACACAGAAATCATCGATAGATACAGCGATAGCAGGCGGCTTGACGTTTGCGAGGCACTACACATCAAGAAGTCAACACCAGCAATCAACAGCCAATTATTGCACAACTATATTCTACCCACCTCAAGACTCCGCTCCAATATAGAAGCATCAAGAAATATGGACCAATAGGCTTTCTACAAACACTTCTATTCAATATCCATTGTTTCGTGTTCTGTCTTGTGTTGATACTTTTAATACCCTATTAATATCCTCTAATGCCACATCATCCTTCCCACCTCACTCAAATGTAATGCCACATCACCCTTCCCACCTCACTCAAAAGTAGATATAAAATCAGGGAAATGCAAGTTCTAATCAGTTGTGTATTTGTGAAGTCTTTGAAAATGTAATAAGTTTTACGAAACGCGCCCGTGTCGCGTCAGACTAGAAATAAAAATGAATTTTGGAGAAGTGATTTTTGATTTACCTCCAACAGTGAAGCATAATGTACGAAAGATTGAGAAAATTCGTGTTAGAATTATTAATCTTACTTTTTCGGTCATATTTAATAAAATATGTCTACAGGAAAGACTGCTACCAAAATATACTAATATATATATATATATATATATATATATATATATATATATATATATATATATATATTAGCATATTTTGGTAGCAGTCTTTCTTGTAAACATATGTTGTTAAATATAATCGAAAAAGTAAGATTAATAATTCTAACACGAATTTTCTCAATATTTCTTATGTTTCTTTTCGCTGTCGATGGTAATTGAAAAATCAATTCTCCAAAATTTATTTTTATTTCTAGTCTGACGCGACTCCTGAACGCGTTTCGTAATAACTTATTACATTTTCAAAGACTTTAATTTACACACAGAACTGTAACCTGGAAACACTAAACAGAGTCAGGTAATCCGTTATACTTATACTCACATTTGGGTTAGGTGATATGGTGCAACAGTTTTTGATGAGGTGAAAAGCGACCTCCTGGTGCTTCGGAGCTCATCAACTGTTTAATAATTGTACACAAAGCCGCCAAAGATTGAGAAAAGATGTACAGGTTCGTAAGTGTTTGCATAACTTCTTCGTGAGTCTAACCCCAGATCATCTGATATTCCCAATTTTCTGATGGGAACATCAGATCATTAGACGAGGGAGTGGGGAAAGGTAGGAAGGACGAGAGTTGGGGAAGGTGGGGAGGACGAGGGGATGGGAAGGGGGGAAATGGTAGGGAGGACGAGGGGATGGGAAAGGGGGGAAATGGTAGGGAGGACGAGGGGATAGTGAAGTGGGGAATGGTTAGGAGGACGAGGGGATAGTGACGTGGGGAATGGTTAGGAGGACGAGGGGATGGGGGAGAGAGGAATGGTTGGGAGAATGAGTGGACAGGGAAGGGGAGGGGGAATGTTGGGGAGGATTGGGAGACAGAGCTCAGCAACGCCTATGCGTTGCTGAGCCACAGCAACGCGTAGCAGAGTACAGCTAGTCTTTATAAATAAAAATGGAAATGTTCGTTTGTTCAAAATCGCTAATCTCCGAAAATTCTTCACTAATTGCTTTGAAATTTTCACACAACGTTCCATTCGCATCCAAGAGGGTTTTTATATGCATACTATATAGACCTCACGTCTGTGACGGGAAAAAGCATGCTTTTTTTGATAAACTGTGTTTTTCATGTATTTTTTTCATGTGACGGAAATCTTCGAAACTTCTTTACTGATTGCTTTAACATATTGACAACGTTGCATTCGAATTGGCGCATGTTTTTATATATCTACTATATACATGATTCACCTGTGACAAGAAAAAAGTTTTTTTTTTTTAATACCGCCATCTGTTGTACCTAAGAGCAATACAAGCTGTAATCTCCGAAAGTTATTCACCGACTGCTTTGAAATTTTGACTCAACAGTCCATTAGAATGCGCACGTGTTTTTATATACCAACTATATAGATACCACACCTGTGACAGATAAAAACATGTTTTTTTTTATAAACAATGCTATCTATTGCACGCAATGGCAACACTCACTATACTAAATATGTTATGATTCCATTTCAATGTTTCCGATTGCATTGATAAATTGAATTTTCATAGATTTCATTATTTTGTGTGAAATTGCGTTGGAAATGAGCTTTGGTGTTTACCATACCGTTCATTTCGTAAGTATAAGTATAGATGCAACTTCTGTGACAGATAAAAACATTCTTTTTTTAAGAAACAGCGCCATCTGTTGCATTTAAGAGCAACTCTTACATCAAATACACCAGCTTGATCCTTACATTAAATACGTTGTTAAACTAAATATGTTTACGATTGTATTTTCAATGTTTCTAATTGCATTGACAAGTTGTGTGACATTGCATTGGAATTGAGCTGTGTTGTTTACCATTCCATTCAATTCATAAATATGTGTACATGACTCACCTGTGACAGGAAAAAACATGGTTTAAAAAAAAAAGTACCATCTTTTAGATGTAAGAGCAACACAATCTGTAATATCCGAAAACTCTTCACCGATTGCTTTCAAATTTTGACACAAAGTTCAATTCGAATATGTGCATGTTTTTATGTACCTAGTATATAGATCCCACCCCTGTGACAGATAAGAACATGTGTTAAAAAAATAGCCCCATCTGTTGCACAAAGACCAACACATGTTATACTAAATATGTTATGATTCCATTTCAATATTTCCGATTTCATTGATAAATTGAATTTTCATAAATTTTGATTTATTTTCATTTTGATTTAATTATTTTGTGTGACATTGCATTGGAAATGAGCTGTTTTGTTTACCATACCGTTCATTTCGTGACAATATCTTATTTTTTATTTTTTCATTATTTTTCATTTCGTTTTTTTAACTGTTTTTCTTATACTTCATTGATGGGACCCGCTGGGGCTAGATTCACGAAGCAGTTATACAAGTACTTACGAACGTGCACATCGTTCCTCAATTTTTGATAGCTTTCGTTACATTTACTAAACAGTTTACAAGCATGAAAACTTGCCAATCAACTGTTGTTATTATTATAAACAACCTCCTGGTGCTTTGGAGCTCATTAACTGTTTAATAATTGTACACAAAGCCGTCAAAGATTGAGAAAAGATATACAGGTTCGTAAGTATTTGCATAACTTCTTCGTGAGTCTAACCCCAGATTATTTGATGTTCCCAATTTTATGATGAGAACATCAGATCATTAGATCATCAGACGAGGGAGTGGGGAATGGTGAGAAGGACGAGAGTTGGGGATGGTTGGGAGGACGAGGGGATGGGAAAGAGGGGGGGGGGGGGGGATGGTAGGGAGGACGAGGGAATGGTGGAGTGGGGAATGGTTAGGAGGACGAGGGGATGATGGAGTGGGGGATGAAGGGGAGGAAAAAAGGACGAGGGAGTGAGAAATAGTTGGGAGGATGAGGAGATGGAGGAGTGAGGAATGGTTGGAAGAACGAGTGGGCAGGGAAGGGGGGGGGGAATGTTGGGGTGGATTGGGAGACAGGGGGAAGGTTGCTGTGGCTCAGCAATGCACATGCGTTGCTGAGCCACAGCAACGCGTGGCAGGGTACAGCTAGTATATAAATAAAAATGGAAATGTTCGTTTGTTCATCATCGCTAATCTCCGAAAGTTCTTCACCGATTGCTTTGAAATTCTCACACAACGTTTCATTCGCTTCCGAGCGGGTTTTTATACATACAATATAGATGTCACGTCTGTGGTGGTGAAAAGACATGCTTTTATCAAAACATGGGTTTTTCATGTGTTTTTCATATGTTTTTCATTTGAAGGAAATCTTCAAAACCTTACTGATTGTTTTGACATTTTGACACAACCTTGCATTCGAATAGGTGAGTGTTTTTATATACCTACTGAATATAAAAACATCCTCACAGCCTCACCTGTGAAAGAAAAAAAACATGCTTTTTTTGAAAAACAGCACCATCTGTTGGATATAAGAGCAACACATGCTGTAATCTCAGAAAGTTCTTCACTGATTGCTCTGAAATTTTTACACAACGTTCCATTCCAATACACGCGTGTTTTTGTATACCTACAATATAGATGCCACACCTGTGACAGATAAAAACATGGATTTTCTTTTAAACAGCGCCATCTGTTGTATGTAATAGCAATACACGCTACACTAAATGTGTTACAATTACATTTCAATGTTTCTGATTGCATTGATAATTTGAATTTTCATAGATTACGATTTATTTTCGTTTTGATATAATTATTTTGAATGACACTGTGCTGGAATTGCGCTGTGATGTTTATGATACCGTTTATTTCGTAAATATAAGTATAGATACCATACCTGTGACAGGTAAAAACATGCTTTTTCGAAAAAGAGCACCATGTGTTGCACGTAAGAGGAATACACACTATATTAAAAATATTATGATTCCATTTCAAAGTTTCCGATTTTACTGATTAATGGAATTTTCATAGATTTTTATTTATTTTCATTGATATATAATTATTTTGTGTGATATTACGTTGGAATTAAGCTGTGTTGTTTACCATACTGTTCATTTATGTATATTTATGTGGTTTAATTATTTTTTCATTTTTTCAATTATTTTTTATCAGTTTTTCTTTAATGTTCCCAATTTTCTGATGGTAACATCAGATCATTTGGGAATGCATATGACGAGGGAGTTTGAAATGGTGGGGGAGGACGAGGGGACGGGAGTGGGGGATGGAGGAGAGGACGAGGGGGCAGGGGAGTGGGGAATGGTTAGGAAGCCTGACGTCTCCAAAGGAATTTGTTGACTTACTGCGGGGGGAACACGGGCCACAGGGATACGAGCCTCGTTGGACGTAGAATCACTGTTTACCAACGTACCTGTGGATGAAACAATCGGGATGATAGAGGACAGAGTGTATCGTGATCCGGCCTATACTCCTCTTGACATACCAGAAAACATTCTAAGGAAACTACTCCAAGCTTGTACTAAAGAGGCACCCTTCTTGAGCCCGGATGGGCACATGTATAAGCAAGTAGATGGGGTCGCCATGGGTTCTCCCCTAGGTGTCCTGTTTGCGAACTTCTGCATGGGTACCATCGAGCAAAAAGTCTTAGTCGACATGAACTTGAAACCGGCCATACACTGCAGGTATGTTGACGACATTTTTACACAGGTTCCTGATGTCAGACATCTGCAGGAGCTGAAGGAGGGATTTGAGCAGAGTTCTGTGTTGCGTTTCACTTACGAGATGGAGAAGGATGGGAAGCTGCCCTTTCTAGATGTAACAGTCATGGAAAGGAGCGGAGGTTTCCACACTGCAGTCTACACTAAGGAAACAAACATAGGAATGTGCCTCAATGCCAACAGTGACTGCCCAGACAGGTAAAAGAGGAGAGTTGTCAATGCTTACATCGACCGTGCTCTCAGCCACAGCTCAGGATGGAAGCAAGTCGATGAAGAACTCTGTAGGGTAAGGCAGGTTCTTGTCAACAATGGCTTCTCCAATGGTTTCGTTGAAGACATAAGAAGAAAGGTGAAACGCCATGCAACCTTTGAAGAGTCAACTAACACAACACCTGTACCCCCTATTAGACTATTTTACAGGAACTTCTTTTCCACAGCTCATAAAACGGAAGAAAGGGTCCTGAAAGATATTGTTGATAGGAACGTTATCCCTACAAACAAAAATCAGAAGATAAAATTGACGATTTACTATAAAACCAAAAAAACGGCCAACCTACTCATGAAAAACTCTCCAGACACAAAGCAGAACTCCTTAAAGGAGACTAACGTCGTCTATGCCTTCAAATGCCCACTTGGGGACTGTAAGCCTCAAAGAACTCAGTATATAGGTAAGACAACAACATCTCTTTCCAGGCGATTAACAATGCATAAACAACAGAGCTCCATTAAGGAACATTTATTAAGGATCATCTTTATTATCTTATCACCTGACCCAGTACGGGTATAAATCAACGAGGTCTGTAATTTCTTTTCACTTGAGAATGAACCATGGAGGTTCGAAACGTTGTGCAAATTGTATAAATAAGTGTAACACATTCTATAGTAATTCACTTTTATCTTCACCTTGAAATAACGAAAATGAGTTTTGGAGAACTCCTCTTTCAGGGGCCATGGTAACCGAAAATCCAAAGAAAAATGGAATATTTACGAAAAATTACGAAAAATACTACAACGTTCTGGCAACACTGTGGTCCAAACCGTTTAATGATATCTTGAAAAATAACGTAATTAGAGTCAAATTTCCCGCTGCAACTTTCGTGAATCTGGTCCTCGCGGCGTGAGTGCGCCGCGGGGTATTGTATCTTACGTTGTAGAAGTCTTATTTTTCGTAATAGCGTTGAAAATAACATGTTATGCATAAAATGAATATAAACTCACTCATTGGCAACAGTATCGTGAGAGAGAGAGGGTGGTACGTGGCTCAGGCCCCTCAGTGACTGTGTGTCTCTCTTGGAGAGAGGATATATCGCTGACGCGCTCTCACAATATCTCCCAGAACTCATGCTATTATTGCTATTTGTACTGCAATATGACTTACCAAACGAACGAGAGGAAAGCATTGAAAGCTAGATGCATGCGAGCTCTCCATAGAAGGTACGAGCTGGCTCATACTCGCGGTCACGAGTGACCGCGAGTAGAGTAACTTGTCGCGCGCGCTACGCAACTCCAACTTTTACAACTAGATCTGGTTTCACAGCCTTTATTTATTATTCAATTTACATGACACTTGCACATTATATGTAGAGTTTACGCCTCTATAAACGCATGTCATTATTCTTATCTACGTAGATTTATTGATTTTATAAATAATGATACACTTCATTTTGTTGCATACGTTTTTGGGAAACTTTTATAAATCTGTATTATTGCATTAAATACATCTGGGATAATGGTGTGACATGCAAATCTTTATTATATAGTAAGGTCATAGCTGAGTGTCTTATAAATGATTTTGGTTCACAATTGTGGGCTGTGAAATCAATTGAACATGGTTGAAATTTTTTTTGTTTTTTTTTTTTCTCCGTCTCTATTTAGGCTGAGATGCTGAAACTTGGCCTAGGTGCAGCACCTTTCACATGTATCAGGATACTAAATTATGAATACTCTACAACAATTTCTTAAATCCTAGTACTATGGCACCTTCAGCTAAGCCCTGATGCTAGGAAAATAGTTAGATGGATAGACGCCCTAAATCAGAAGATAGTAAATACAGAATATGAGGTCATATTCAATGAGACATATATATATATATATATATATATATATATATATATATATATATATATATATATATATATATATATATCAATCTCTTCATTGAAGAAGAGATTGCTAAAATATATGAAATTGGGAAGAGTTTACAATGTCCTAAGAGGTTTTTGAATTGCTTGTTCGAACAAGCCAAGCGTACGTTTTATAATCACGTCCCCAAAGCAAAACCAAATATTAGTAACTTATTGGTGGTACCTTACGCGAATGGACATGAAAAAATGTCTCCGGTTCTTAAGAAAATTAATATCAATTTGGTGTTTACTAATAGTACGATCAAGTCCAATTTAATTAAAAAAACTCCCCAGGTACAGCAGGTTGTGTGTATTTGATTCCCTGCAATGATTGTCATTTTGTGTATCTTGGACAACCAGGAAAGTCCTTACAATTGTGGTTGTCACAACATGCTTATTTTATTTGAACTGCCCAAACGTCTAACGCATTGTATCTGCACACGAGTTTATGTGATCACACTATTAACTGGAATGGGGCGAAAGCATTACCAATTGTGGTGGTTTCGTGGAATGGTATTTGATTGAGTCTGCTCTAATCACTCAATGCCCAAATCTTCTTAATGTTAGTACTGGTATGTACAAACTTGATCCATTTTTAAGTTATATTATTGCACAACAGTTGAAGAAAAAAATCTGATAGGGAGGCTTACAATGTCTCATTACAATTTTATATTCATATATTGTGTGTTCATGAGGTTTTTCTTTAATCTGTCATTCTTATTCTCTGACTGCTTAATCCTCTTTGAGTATTCTAAGCTAAGCTATACCTGTTTCTGGTTAATTTTTGCCCTAGAGATGGTTTGGTCAGGTTCCAGGTGTTGGCCTGTACCCTCCCTCCCTTTCCACTAGTCAGTCTGTTGTTGACAAAAGCTTTAATCAGGCCAAAACGTTCACTTCCTTTCATATTTCTCTGTGGATTTTCCGAATATATATATATTGTGACGATAATCTCTTTCAAGAGAGATTGAGCCTGCTCTTCCCTCCAAAGTACGTGACATCAACAGATAATATAGAAGATATATCCAACAAGTATCTCCAAAACGTTTTGCCCAGAGAGCAAAACGTATCCAGCACACCTGCTCGCCCCCACCACCGTTAACCGGCAAACTGCTTGTTCATCGCCTGCCTGTCGCTGATTGGCTGGTGCCCAGTCGCACCTGCCCCACCACCCTCCGCCACGAGTTGATGTCTGGGCTACAGCGACACAGAGAAGGCAGAATATCCTAGTGCTCCTTGCAGTTGACACGTCTCATTGGTAGACTAAGCCTTGGCTTACGTGTACTAAGGGAGGTGGCAGCTCGAAGCCAATATTCCGGCACTAATATTTACTTTGCTATTATTCACTTGTCTTAACGTAACTTTTCATTTGCCAGTGATTATTCTTATTATTTTGTTTGTTGACTTGTCTGTTACATTTTATACTCAATTTTATTCATGTCTTGTTTTTCTAACGTAATTAAAATTTCATTGTTAAATTTACTTCTGTTTTGTGTGTCTTCCCATTACCTTACCACAGGCAAAAGTTCCAGCTTTTCTCTTTTTTTTTTTTCTTTATGTGACGAGGCCCTGCCCCTAGCTTTTGAAACAGCCGAACACCAACGCTTTACCGTCACATAAAGTGGGGGCCTGTCCGGGAGCTTCATTCAGGTACTGTTGCCAAGTAGTAATTTATGGTAAGCGTATTTGGCTTTGGTAACGTAGCTTTTACTATTTTTCATATTCAATTTTATTTTTTGTATGGTGCTGTGTGTATTGTGCATTCCGAGAGTAGCATATGGTGAAGGTGAGACAACTTTGGATTACGTGGTGACTGTAGGCCTCAATCATACTCTTAATTGGTCATCTCTCCCTCCGTGTTATTACTTGTGTTTATCATCTTTTGTCCCTTGGATATTTCTCATATTTTCGACAGATCATCATATTGGTACCCTGGTACTGTGGTCTGCCCCCGGGTCAAGTGCACCTAATCTTCTGCAATCTGACAGTAGGAGGATAAAGAGGGCCATAGTTCCTCTAGCACGAACTTTAGTTGCTGAATTGGGACCTCAGCAGCAGTTCTCGTCACCAGTTGACACCTCGCACCCCTACACGTCATCAGAGATGATGATACATACATTGGTAGGGAATTAGCTTTCTTTTTCAGAGCACAAAAGTTTGCTAATTCTGTAAGTATCATATTAATTTCAGTGGGAAAACTTGCTTATGTCCTATAGAGACTCGGCAAGGTATGCCTACATTCTTGGACTACCAATTTTACTTTTGAGGCAATTAACTGTTTCATTTGTTTTAGAAACTCAGTTTCACTTGTTTAGTAGGATTTTCTTGCCCTTATCCTCTTACATGAGTACCGGGTACAAGATTTCCTGCGACCTTGATTTAATTAATCATTTAACATCTTGTAATTAACTTTAATTGTTAAAGATTCCACAGGATAGGTACCAGTTGCCACGTTGTCCTGTTTCTGACATTCACTAAATCACAACGGTATATTCGTTGTGCATTTATTTGCTAATTTCACCATGTTTCGTCTCCAAGCTTTCCGTGCAGATCCAGCAGGTGAAATAGGGACTTTAAGTCGTGCCAAGAGGACTGAATTACAAACTCTTGCACATGAGTATCAACTAGAAGTTCCGTACCAAGCCAACAAAAATGAAATACACAACCTGTTGCTGGATCATCTCTTAGAGCAAGGTAAGATAGACTCTGAAACTCACGAAACTTACTTTATTGCAGATAAAACTGATTTGGCAACGATGAAACTCAAACTAGAGCTGGCCAAGATTGAACGCGAGCAGCAAAGGGAAGCCCTCGAGCAGCAAAGAGAAGCAGCTGCCATACGAAGGGAAGAACAAGAACGTGAGGCTGCCTTGAGGAAGGAAGAACAAGAACGTGAGATTGCAATACTCCGTGAACGTGAACGAATACAGCTTGAAACAAAACGACGCCAGTTGGAGATGCAACACGAACATGACAAGCAAAACGCAACTCTGGCTATGGAATGTCGTCAACGAGAATTCGCGTTGGAAACTTCACACCTCGCTCAACGCCAGCAAGCTACCGCCAATCTTCCCATCAGTTTTAATATATCGCATGCAAGTAAGTTAATGCCATCATTCGTAGAAACAGAAGTTGACGTGTTTTTCACCACCTTTGAAACCCTTGCTAATCAACTTAGTTGGCCTGCCGACCAATGGGCCACCCTTCTCAGAGTACATCTTACAGGTAGAGCTGCAGTCACACTCAGTACTTTGGCGTCTGAGAATGACTACCAGACTCTGAAACAAGCAGTGTTGGACGCCTACCTTCTCTCCACCGAAAGTTATCGAAGGAAATTCCGTGACCACCTGAAGGCAAGTACCACTACCTTTCTCGAGTTTGCTAACACCAAAAGGAGATATTTTATGAAATGGCTGGAAGCAGCACATGTCTCTACCTTTGCAGAACTCGTCAACCTGATGCTAGTTGAAGTATTCTTGAGGCGTGTGCCTCCTCCTGTCCGTCTATATTTAGCAGATAAAGAAGAAACCGACTACCTAAAGTGTGCTAAGTCGGCTGACACTTACAGCCTCATCCACCGGCTGACACCAGAACCATCCTCCAGTAAGAAGTCGTGGTACAGTTACGAGAAAGTGAGTACCGATCAAGCTGGCTCGCAATTGTACTGTAAGTATTGTAGACTCTATGGACATACCATAAATAAATGTGGTAAGTCTCAATACAAAGGAACCACCGAATCACAAAAACCCAAACCAACTCCTCCTAAGTCCGGTAAGCCTGTGATGAATGTTGGTGTTCATGCTAATGGTCTTTCTCTTTTCAGTAACCACCTGTATACTGGAACTGTCTCTGCCAACGGTTCAAATCCGGAGGGACGTTTCAAATTGAAGATCTTGAGGGACACAGCGGCTCTTCAATCGATCATCTTGAAGTCGGCTGTGCCCAACATCGCCTACACCGGAGAAACTGTCTTCATCACTGACCTCACTGCTACCACTCCTTATCCTCTCGCCAGAGTCCACCTGGATTGTCCCTTCGTGAACGGAGAAGTCCAAGTCGCCGTCAGGGAAAAGCCTTTTCCCATGCCTGGAGTGCAACTTCTCCTGGGCAACGACTTGGCAGAAGACCTGCAACCGACCAACCTGATCGTCATGGACAAACCCCAGGTGTGTACCTCTGTGACAGATAACCCTATATTTGAGTATGTTCCAGCAAAGGTTCAAGAGAGTGATGAAGTTTCTCCTCCGGTTCTAGTGACCACCCGTGCACAAGCCGCACGACCACAGCCAGCTGACTCTACTGCTACCGCTGTCCCTCAAGACCCTCAGAAACTACCCCCGAATCTGACCAAGTTGGAGTTCCGTAAGTTACAGAGGGAAGATCTTACCTTAACACCATTATTTTTCCAGGCTGAGACTCAACCCGACAGTATTCCTGGGTTCTTCCTAGAGAACGACTTGCTCTACCGCAGATATAGACCCAGTATACTGAAGGAGGAGGACGATTGGGCCAACGTTGAACAACTTGTGATTCCTGCCAGCCTGCGGCCCACTATTCTACACCTGGCCCACGGAGCACTCTCCCACTACGGATTCAACAAGACCTACCATGGAATCCGTCAAGACTTCTACTGGCCAGGTATGGTAAATAGCGTCAAACAGTACGTCAAACAGTGTCATACATGTCAGGTGGCAGGTAAACCGAACATCTCTATTCCCAGAGCGCCACTGATTTCCATACAGGTGCCTGCGGAACCTTTTCACAGACTTATTTTAGACTGTGTTGGTCCTTTACCAAGGACCAGTTCAGGTAACGCCTATATCTTAACCATCCTGTGTCCTACCACCAGATTCCCCATAGCAGTTCCAGTAAAGAACATTACGGCTGCCACGGTTGTGAAGCACTTATTGAAGATCTTCACCCAGTATGGATTTCCAAGGGAGGTTCAGAGCGACTGTGGCATCAACTTCACCAGTGATCTCTTCAAAAGGACACTGGAGGAGTTCAACATCAAACAGGTATTGTCCAGCCCCTATCATCCTGCTTCACAGGGTTCTCTTGAGCGTAGTCATCAGACTATCAAAGCACTCCTGAAAAAGTTTTGTAGTGAAACCTCTAAGGATTGGGATAAGCAAATAGATCTGATAATGTGTATCTTTAGAAGTCTTCCCAATGAGTCCCTAGGAGTATCTCCTTATGAGATGCTCTTCGGCCGTAAGTGCCGTACTTCCCTCAAGGCTTTCAAAGACTCTACGTGATGCCACCTTCAGTGAGCATCAGAATGTGCCTCAGTTTCTTCAAAACCTTCAACACATTCTAGAGAGAGTCCACAGTTTTGCCCAAGATAATCTATTGAAAGTTCAGGAGAGGATGAAGACTCATTACGACCAGACCAGCAAAGTAAGAAAATTTAAGCCGGGAGACTTCGTCCTTGCTTACTTCCCTATCCCAGGTTCTCCTTTACAAAACAGGTTTTCAGGACCCTACCGCATCAAGGAGTGCAGAAACAACCATAACTACGTTCTAGAGACTCCAGATAGGCGGCGGAAGACCCAGCTGTGCCACGTCAACCTCCTGAAGCTATATAATGGTACTCCTCCCACTGTCATGCTTAACTACTCTGCTTATACAGAACCATACATCCACAGTGAGACCTTCCCTGCTTCTCCTCCCGAAAGCACTGACAAGGAGTCAGCGCTTTCTAATTCAGAAATCCTTAATGATGTTCCCAACTATTTTCAGGGTAATCATAGTGCACCTCTCGTCAAGATCTTCAGAGAACATCAAGAGTTGTTCCGAGATGACCCCCAAGAGTGTAATGTAACCCAGCACGACATCCAACTGCTCCCCGACACCCGGCCGATTCGTCAACCCTTCTACCGAATCAGCCCTAGCAAGAAGGAAGTCATGCGTGCTGAGGTACAGTACCTCTTGGATCATGGACTGGCTACACCTTGTGAGTCCCCCTGGGCCTCACACTGTATCTTGGTGCCAAAACCCCAAGGTAAGGTGAGGCTATGTACTGACTATCGTAAGTTAAATACTGTGACTGTCAAGGATGCATGCCCCTTGCCAAGGATAGATGACATTCTTGACGCCATTGATAATGCCCAGTACTTATCCCAAGTGGACTTGCTTAAGGGGTATTACCAAGTGTGCTTAACGGAGCGAGCCAAAGAAATATCTGCCTTTATCACTCCTTTTGGACTTTTCAGATATGAACGCCTTCCTTTCGGACTATGTAATGCCCCGGCCACCTTTCAGAGAGCTGTCAACCGTGTCATCCAGGGCTTGCATAACACGTACGCCTATTTGGATGATATCGTCGTAGCATCCAACACCTAGAGTGAACATCTGCTCCAGCTGTGACGACTGTTCGCCAAGCTCCTGACAGCTGGCCTCACCATCAACCTGGGCAAGTCCACCTTCGCGAAAGGTAAAGTGCGTTATCTGGGTCATGTTATTGGGAGTGGCAGCCTAGCTCCGTTAAACTCACACACTCAAGCCATCCAACATTATCCACAGCCTACCACCAGGAAGCAGCTCCTGCGCTTCCTTGGTCTTGCCTCCTACTACCGTAGGTTTGTGAGAAATTTCAGTACAGTCGCCACACCTTTAATCCTATTAACCAGTCCCAAGCAACGGTATAAGTGGACCATGCAGCAAACCGTTGCTTTCGAACAACTCAAATTCCTCCTCTGTTCTAATCCCATTCTCGCCTCGCCAGATATCACCAAGCCTTTCGTCCTTCATGTCGACGCCAGTGGTACCGGCGTTGGTGGTGTCCTGATGCAGCAACGAGGCGAGGAGGTTCTACCTGTCAGCTACTACAGCTACAAATTGAAACCCCACCAGAGGAACTACAGCACTATTGAAAAGGAGCTACTATCCATCGTCCTGAATCTCCAACACTTCGCTCCGTACCTACAAGGTGCCAGGTCTACCACCATCTTCTCAGACCACAACCCTCTCCACTTCTTACATCAAGCCCAATTCACTAACCAGCATCTTCTACGATGGGCTTTATACCTACAAGATTTCAACCTGGAGATCCGCTATATCAAGGGTTCTGACAACATCATAGCCGATGCCCTCTCCACAGTTTATGAAATAGAAGATACTCCACCTATTACTCCACCACATAACGACGTACTTCTTCCAGAACCGCAGGCTTCGGGGGAGAGTTGTGATGATAATCTCTTTCAAGAGAGATTGAGCCTGCTCTTCCCTCCAAAGTACGTGACATCAACAGATAATATAGAAGATATATCCAACAAGTATCTCCAAAACGTTTTGCCCAGAGAGCAAAACGTATCCAGCACACCTGCTCGCCCCCGCCAAAGTTAACTGGCAAACTGCTTGTCCATCGCCTGCCTGTCGCTGATTGGCTGGTGTCCAGTCGCACCTGCCCCACCACCCTCTGCCACGAGTTGATGTCTGGGCAACAGCGACCCAGAGAAGGCAGAATATCCTAGTGCTCCTTGCAGTTGACAGGTCTCATTGGTAGACTAAGCCTTGGCTTACGTGTACTAAGGGAGGTGGCAGCTCGAAGCCAATATTCCGGCACTAATATTTACTTTGCTATTATTCACTTGTCTTAACGTAACTTTTCATTTGCCAGTGATTATTCTTATTATTTTGTTTGTTGACTTGTCTGTTACATTTTATACTCAATTTTATTCATGTCTTGTTTTTCTAACGTAATTAAAATTTCATTGTGAAATTTACTTGTGTTTTGTGTGTCTTCCCATTACCTTACCACAGACGAAAGTTCCAGCTTTTCTCTTTTTTTTTTCTTTATGTGATGAGGCCCTGCCCCTAGCTTTTGAAACAGCCTAACACCAACGCTTTACTGTCACAATATATATATATATATATATATATATATATATATATATATATATATATATATATATATATATATATATATATATATATATATATATATATTTATATATATATATATATATATATATATATATATATATATATATATATATATAAATATATATATATATATATATATATATATATATAATATATATATATATATATATATATATATATATATATATATATATATATATATATATATATATATATATATATATATATATATATATATATATAATATATATATATATATATATATATATATATATATATATATATATATATATATATATATATATATATATATATATATGCGGAAAATCCACATAGAAAATGATCAGTGTTTTGTGATCGTCAATTGCATATATATATATATATATATATATATATATATATATATATATATATATATATATATATATATATATATATATATATATATATATATATATATATATATACATATATATATATATATATATATATATATATATATATATATATATATATATATATATATATATATATATACATATATATATATATATATATATATATATATATATATATAATATTCATATGGTTGTTATAATATATTCTTACTTTAAATGTAATCCTTCTTAAGATTATACCTTGCTCTCCTTCTCCTCTTAGTTCACATGGGCTTAAGTGTCCTACCACAATACACAAAACTGCTGAGGTATCTACCTTTACTATCTAGCACGGGTTTAACTACGTCTGCACTACTCGGGTGACAAGGATCGACAACGACCGTGCACAAACAAGATACACTAAAAAAAGACCAAATCTCCAATCATTGATAAAGCTTAACTAATCTATAGTCAGCTCTTGATTAGGTAGACACACGAACTCACTCACCCCATATACCTTCTATCACATGCAGACCATGAGTCACAATAACGTGACTTAAAGATAAGAAAACTGAACCAAACTCCAGAAGATCGACTTGTTAATGGTCCAGGACGGACGGAAAAGTCGTCGTCTCCTAATATTCAGGTGTGAGGTTTAGTTTTCATATCTTCTCCCACCCCGGAGTGTGATGGATGAGCCTCATCTATTCCACCCTCAATAACACTACCCACTGGAATAGCATTAATGAAGCTCATCAACACCACTTCAATAACACATCAGCTTCTTCCTTCTTCGGAATCACCACCTTTATTTCTCACTCCTCTCCTTCTTCTCCAATTACATAACACGCTTCATTATCACCCCGACCACATCTTCTTGATCCCTAATCTCACATGCCTTATCACATCAGCACTTTGGGCGCCCCACCAATTGCACCAAGTGCCACTTCAAACTCATTCCATTCTAGCAATCTTTTTCATTGATAAGCTAAAACCCACTATTACCTCTCACTATCCAGAAAATGAGAATACATATTTACGAGACGACGAAGACACTTTAGATTTGTCAATATTGTCTTCCAGGAGAAGCCCTTTTTACGATGATATTTTGGTTTTGAAAAAGTCGTCGTCCTAGTGTAGTCTTATCACTGAAGAAATTGTGAAAAAGTCGTCGCTCAGGCACAGTCCTTTTAATGGCAATATTTTAAAAACTATTCTTCATGGGATAGCCATTTTAACGACAATATTATGAAAGAGTCAATATTTTATGAGAGCTATATAGACTAAGAGATTAAGACTGAGAATCAGAGAGACTGAGAGACATAGGGAGATTCATGCCAATCTAAAGCCGCCCATGTAGAACATGAACGCAACAGAAATTAATGAAGAAATTTGCATAATGTTATCCCCAAGCATCTGCAAAGACGATTTGAAAGACATTTCTATATATATATATTCTACAGAGGGGGGCACCCGGCGTTACCGGGTTTCTCTGTCTGGTTCCCATCGATCTATCCATTCGTCTGTCTATCCAAGCATTTATCCAATAATCTATGCATCTATCTTTTCATCTATGTATCCATCAATTTACTTACTGTCTGTCTTTTTTCTGATTTAGCCTCTCGCTTTGTCTATCTGATTATTTCTCAGACTCTCACAGTGAGTCTCTGTTTCTATGTCAGTCTTTGTCTCTGTGTGTCTCGATCTATCTCTCTCTTTCTCTTATGAAAAATATAACCCTAATGTGTCTGTGGTCGCCAGTGAGAGGAGCTTAGTGGTGATAATACCTAAAAAAGAATAGTCACCTTTTGCTCTGATAACGCACCGTGGCTTGAGATTGTTTTGAAGCTATTGAAGAATTCTGTGTCATGCTGATATGTCTAACCTATTTCATATATATGTCTAACCTACTATTTATATAATAGGTTATAGCCTACTAATTGTAGGTTAGACATATATATGGATGAGATTGGGTGGCTATAAATAGGAGCTCCTTCGTATGGGCCAATAGGTCTTCTGTCCTATATACTGTTTTTTTTTTTGGAGCTTACAGCGTCTATGCTGTAAGCTCTATGCTTGGAGCGTCTATGCCTTCAAATGCCCTCTTGGGGACTGTAAGCTCCAAAAAAACAGTATATAGGCAAGACAACAACATCTCTTTCTAGGCGTTTAACGATGCATAAGCAACAGGGCTCCATTAAGGAACATCTAATCTCTTCCCACAACCAAACCATCGCCAGAGAAATCCTAGTAAACAACACAGAAATCATCGATAGATACAGCGATAGCAGGCGGCTTGACGTCTGCGAGGCTCTACACATCAAGAAGTCAACACCAGCAATCAACAGCCAATTAATGCACAACTATATTCTACCCACCTCAAGACTCCGCTCCAATATAGAAGCATCAAGAAATATGGACCAATAGGCTTTCTACAAATCACTTCCATTCAATATCCATTGTTTCGTGTTCTGTCTTGTGTTTAGGAATTTAATACCCTATTAATACCACCTCACCCCATCCACCTCACTCAAATGTAGATATAAACAAATCGAAGATGTGTAAGTTCTATTCAGTTGTGTATGTGTAAGCTAAAGTCTTTGAAAATGTAATAAGTTTTACGAAACGCGCTCAAGCGTCGCGTCAGACTAGAAATAAAAATGAATTTTGGAGAAATGATTTTTGAATTACCACCAACAGTGAAAAGAAACGTACGAAAGATCGAGAAAATTCGTGTTAGAATAATTAATCTTACTTTTTCGGTCATATTTAATAATATATATATATATATATATATATATATATATATATATATATATATATATATATATATATATATATATATATATATATATATATATATATATATATATATATATATATATATATATATATATATATATATATATATATTAGTATATTTTGGTAGCAGTCTTTCCTGTAGACATATATTATTAAATATGACCGAAAAAGTAAGATTAATAATTCTAACACGAATTTTCTCAATCTTTCGTACATTACGCTTCACTGTTGGAGGTAAATCAAAAATCAATTCTCCAAAATTCATTTTTATTTCTAGTCTGACGCGACACGGGCGCGTTTCGTAAAACTTATTACATTTTCAAAGACTTTAGTTCACAAATACACAACTGATTAGAACTTACGTATCTCAGATTTTATATCTACATTTGAGTGAGGTGGGAGGGGTGATGTGGCATTAACACAAGACAGAACAAGAGGGGATATTAATAGGGTATTAAAAGTATCAACACAAGACAGAACACAAACAATGGGTATTGAATAGAAGTGTTTGTAGAAAGCCTATTGGTCCATATTTCTTGATGCTTCTATATTGGAGCGGAGTCTTGAGGTGGGTAGAATATAGTTGTGCAATAATTGGCTGTTGATTGCTGGTGTTGACTTCTTGAGGTGTAGTGCCTCGCAAACGTCAAGCCGCCTGCTATCGCTGTATCTATCGATGATTTCTGTGTTGTTTACTAGGATTTCTCTGGCGATGGTTTGGTTGTGGGAAGAGATTATATGTTCCTTAATGGAGCCCTGTTGCTTATGCATCGTTAAACGCCTAGAAAGAGATGTTGTTGTCTTGCCTATATACTGGGTTTTTTGGAGCTTACAGTCCCCAAGTGGGCATTTGAAGGCATAGACGACGTTAGTCTCTTTTAAAGCGTTCTGTTTTGTGTCTGGAGAGTTTCTCATGAGTAGGCTGGCCGTTTTTCTGGTTTTATAGTAAATCGTCAGTTGTATCCTCTGATTTTTGTCTGTAGGGATAACGTTTCTATTAACAATATCTTTCAGGACCCTTTCCTCCGTTTTATGAGCTGTGGAAAAGAAGTTCCTGTAAAATAGTCTAATAGGGGGTATAGGTGTTGTGTTAGTTGTCTCTTCAGAGGTTGCATGGCTTTTCACTTTCCTTCTTATGATGTCTTCGATGAAACCATTGGAGAAGCCGTTATTGACTAGAACCTGCCTTACCCTACAGAGTTCTTCGTCGACTTGCTTCCATTCTGAGCTGTGGCTGAGAGCACGGTCGACATATGCGTTAACAACACTCCTCTTGTACCTGTCAGGGCAGTCGCTGTTGGCATTTAGGCACATTCCTATGTTTGTTTCCTTAGTGTAGACTGCAGTGTGGAAACCTCCGCCCTTTTCCATGACTGTTACATCTAGAAAGGGCAGCTTCCCATCCTTTTCCATCTCGTAAGTGAAACGCAGCACGGAACTCTGCTCAAATGCCTCCTTCAGCTCCTGCAGATGTCTGACATCAGGTACCTGTGTAAAAATGTCGTCAACATACCTGCAGTATATGGCCGGTTTCAAGTTCATGTCGACTAAGACTTTTTGCTCGATGGTACCCATGTAGAAGTTTGCAAACAGGACACCTAGGGGAGAACCCATGGCGACCCCATCTACTTGCTTATACATGTGCCCATCCGGGCTCAAGAAGGGTGCCTCTTTAGTACAAGCTTGGAGTAGTTTCCTCAGAATATTTTCTGGCATGTCAAGAGGAGTACAGGCTGGATCACGATACACTCTGTCGGCTATCATTCCGATTGTCTCGTCCACAGGTACGTTGGTAAACAGCGATTCTACGTCCAACGAGGCTCTTATCCCTGTGGCCCGTGTGCCCCGCAGTAAGTCAACAAATTCCTTTGGAGACTTCAGGCTGAAGGCGCAAGGAACATAAGGAGTCAGCAGGCCGTTGAGTCGCTTCGCCAGTCTGTACGTGGGTGTGGGTATCTGGCTAATGATTGGCCGAAGTGGGTTTCCAGGCTTGTGCGTCTTGACATTTCCATACGCATATCCAGGTTTATATTCCCCAATGATCTTTGGCAGGTGGAGTCCGGATTTCTTGGCGTTCACAGTTTCGATCAGTTTGTTGACCTTTGCTTTTAATTCGGCTGTAGTGTCCTTCGTTACCCTTTGGAACTTAGTTTGGTCAGAGAGTATGATGTTCATTTTCGCCAGATATTCGTCTTTTTTAAGAATGACATATATTGGCGACTTGTCACCTCTCCTGACAACTATCTCTTTGTTCTCACGAAGGCTTTTAGCTGCCGCTTTAAGCTCGGGGGACAGTATGGTGCTTCTGTAGTTGCCTCGATTCTTTTCTCCTTCTGCAATAAGTTCTGCTTGTAAGGTATCTTTGGTAGTGACCTTTTGTGTCTCGAGGTCGAATATGTCGTCCAACAGAATTTCCAACTCTTTGAAAAGTCTTTGAAAATGTAATAAGTTTTACGAAACGCGCCCGTGTCGCGTCAGACTAGAAATAAAAATGAATTTTGGAGAATTGATTTTTGATTTACCTCCAACAGTGAAGCGTAATGTACGAAAGATTGAGAAAATTGAGAAAAGAAGGTCACTACCAAAGATACCTTACAAGCAGAACTTATTGCAGAAGGAGGAAAGAATCGAGGCAACTACAGAAGCACCATACTGTCCCCCGAGCTTAAAGCGGCAGCTAAAAGCCTTTGTGAGAACAAAGAGATAGTTGTCAGGAGAGGTGACAAGTCGCCAATATATGTCATTCTTAAAAAAGACGAATATCTGGCGAAAATGAACATCATACTCTCTGACCAAACTAAGTTCCAAAGGGTAACGAAGGACACTACAGCCGAATTAAAAGCAAAGGTCAACAAACTGATCGAAACTGTGAACGCCAAGAAATCCGGACTCCACCTGCCAAAGATCATTGGGGAATATAAACCTGGATATGCGTATGGAAATGTCAAGACGCACAAGCCTGGAAACCCACTTCGGCCAATCATTAGCCAGATACCCACACCCACGTACAGACTGGCGAAGCGACTCAACAGCCTGCTGACTCCTTATGTTCCTTGCGCCTTCAGCCTGAAGTCTCCAAAGGAATTTGTTGACTTACTGCGGGGCACACGGGCCACAGGGATAAGAGCCTCGTTGGACGTAGAATCGCTGTTTACCAACGTACTTGTGGACGAGACAATCGGAATGATAGCCGACAGAGTGTATCGTGATCCAGCCTGTACTCCTCTTGACATGCCAGAAAATATTCTGAGGAAACTACTCCAAGCTTGTACTAAAGAGGCACCCTTCTTGAGCCCGGATGGGCACATGTATAAGCAAGTAGATGGGGTCGCCATGGGTTCTCCCCTAGGTGTCCTGTTTGCAAACTTCTACATGGGTACCATCGAGCAAAAAGTCTTAGTCGACATGAATTTGAAACCGGCCATATACTGCTGGTATGTTGACGACATTTTTACACAGGTACCTGATGTCAGACATCTGCAGGAGCTGAAGGAGGCATTTGAGCAGAGTTCCGTGCTGCGTTTCACTTACGAGATGGAAAAGGATGGGAAGCTGCCCTTTCTAGATGTAACAGTCATGGAAAAGGGCGGAGGTTTCCACACTGCAGTCTACACTAAGGAAACAAACATAGGAATGTGCCTAAATGCCAACAGCGACTGCCCTGACAGGTACAAGAGGAGTGTTGTTAACGCATATGTCGACCGTGCTCTCAGCCACAGCTCAGAATGGAAACAAGTCGACGAAGAACTCTGTAGGGTAAGGCAGGTTCTAGTCAATAACGGCTTCTCCAATGGTTTCATCGAAGACATCATAAGAAGGAAAGTGAAAAGCCATGCAACCTCTGAAGAGACAACTAACACAACACCTATACCCCCTATTAGACTATTTTACAGGAACTTCTTTTCCACAGCTCATAAAACGGAGGAAAGGGTCCTGAAAGATATTGTTAATAGAAACGTTATCCCTACAGACAAAAATCAGAGGATACAACTGACGATTTACTATAAAACCAGAAAAACGGCCAGCCTACTCATGAGAAACTCTCCAGACACAAAACAGAACGCTTTAAAAGAGACTAACGTCGTCTATGCCTTCAAATGCCCACTTGGGGACTGTAAGCTCCAAAAAACCCAGTATATAGGCAAGACAACAACATCTCTTTCTAGGCGTTTAACGATGCATAAGCAACAGGGCTCCATTAAGGAACATATAATCTCTTCCCACAACCAAACCATCGCCAGAGAAATCCTAGTAAACAACACAGAAATCATCGATAGATACAGCGATAGCAGGCGGCTTGACGTTTGCGAGGCACTACACATCAAGAAGTCAACACCAGCAATCAACAGCCAATTATTGCACAACTATATTCTACCCACCTCAAGACTCCGCTCCAATATAGAAGCATCAAGAAATATGGACCAATAGGCTTTCTACAAACACTTCTATTCAATACCCATTGTTTGTGTTCTGTCTTGTGTTGATACTTTTAATACCCTATTAATATCCCCTCTTGTTCTGTCTTGTGTTAATGCCACATCACCCCTCCCACCTCACTCAAATGTAGATATAAAATCTGAGATACGTAAGTTCTAATCAGTTGTGTATTTGTGAACTAAAGTCTTTGAAAATGTAATAAGTTTTACGAAACGCGCCCGTGTCGCGTCAGACTAGAAATAAAAATGAATTTTGGAGAATTGATTTTTGATTTACCTCCAACAGTGAAGCGTAATGTACGAAAGATTGAGAAAATTCGTGTTAGAATTATTAATCTTACTTTTTCGGTCATATTTAATAATATATATATATATATATATATATATATATATATATATATATATATATATATATATATATATATATATATATATATATTCTGTTGTTGATAATGCAACAGTGTAGTATAAGACTTGATCTACTTGAAGAGGTAGATAGTATCAGGTGGGGAATCAGAAGATAGGATACCAATTGATAAGCTGATGATAGAGTTCTGATGGGGTTGGAGTGCAACCTGATTGTAATAATAAAGAGTCAACCCGTTCTCACACAAGACAGCACATATATGACTTAATGCTTAAAGTCAATATGTTGAATGTGATTTAGTACATATGTGATATATTTCCAGTTACCTTTTTTACCAAGGCCCAAACTCTTCCTCACGTACCAATTTACGTCTCACAGTACCCCGTCCATCAACGTAGATAGCAGAATAGTCGTGATTGGTTCAATTATAATGAAAATTGTAGTTTTCAGGTCCCACATGGGTTGTGAAATTTACCTACTATTATCCATGCTCTTAGAATATTTTAGATCAGCTACATCCTATTGAAGGCTCGTAATTTTGTTTTGAGAAATATTAGTTGTTCTTAGTAAATTATAATAAGCACTATAAATTATTACATAGAATAACAGTGCTTCACCAATCAATATTATATACCATAGTTTGGGCTTTAAAAATCTTTAAAGAATGTTTTGTAGAACTCTAACAGAAAACGATGTTATGTTGAAATGTTTATGGGGTAAACTACTGCAAACCTGGGGATCACTTCCACCCACATGAAGGGTATGGGGTCCAATACCATCCACTGGATGTGTATGGCGTCCACTACCACCGACAGGATGGGTATGGGGCTCACAACCACCCACAGGATGGGTATGGGGTCCAATACCACCCACAGGATGAGTATGGCGTCCACTATAACCCACAGGATAAGTATGGTGCTCCAACCACCCACAGAATAAGTATGGGGCCCAATAACACCCACTGGATGTGTATGGCGTCCATTGCCGCCCACAGGATGAGTATAGGGTCCAGTATCGCCCACAGGATTAGTATATAGGGTCCACTGCTGCCCACAGGGTCGGTAAAGGGTCCACTACGCCCACAGGGTTGGTAGGGGGTCAACTGCCGCCCACAGGCTCGGTAGGGGGTCCACTGCCACCCACAGGGTCGGTATGGAGTTCACTGCCACCCACAGGGTCGGTATGGAGTTCACTGCCACCTACAGGGTCGGTATGGGGTCCACTACCGCCCACAGGGTCGGTAGGGCGTCCACAGGGTCGGTAGGGTTCCACTACCGCCCACAGGGTTAGTAGGGGGGTCCACCGCCGCCCACAGGGTCAGTAGGGGGTGCACTGTCGCCCACAGGTTCGGCAAGGGGTCCACTACCGCCCATAGTGTTTGTATAGTGTCCACTACCTTGAGGTGGGTAGAATATAGTTGTGCATTAATTGGCTGTTGATTGCTGGTGTTGACTTCTTAATGTGCAGTGCCTCGCAAACGTCAAGCCGTCTGTTATCGCTGTATCTATCGATGATTTCTGTGTTGTTTACTAGGATTTCTCTGGCGATGGTTTGGTTGTGGGAAGAGATTATATGTTCCTTAATGGAGCCATGTTGCTTATGCATCGTTAAACGCCTAGAAAGAGATGTTGTTGTCTTGCCTATATACTGGGGTTTTTGGAGCTTACAGTCCCCAAGTGGGCATTTGAAGGCATAGACGACGTTGGTCTCTTTTAAAGCGTTCTGCTTTGTGTCTGGAGAGTTTCTCATGAGTAGGCTGGCCGTTTTTCTGGTTTTATAGTAAATCATTCGTTGTATCTTCTGATTTTTGTCTGTAGGGATAACGTTTCTATTAACAATATCTTTCAGGACCCTTTCCTCCGTTTTATGAGCTGTGGAAAAGAAGTTCCTGTAAAATAGTCTAATAGGGGGTATAGGTGTTGTGTTAGTTGTCTCTTCAGAGGTTGCATGGCGTTTCACTTTCCTTCTTATGATGTCTTCGACGAAACCATTGGAGAAGCCGTTGTTGATATTTTTACACAGGTACCTGATGTCAGACATCTGCAGGAGCTGAAGGAGGCATTTGAGCAGAGTCCCGTGCTGCGTTTCACTTACGAGATAGAAAAGGATGGGAAGCTGCCCTTTCTAGATGTAACAGTCATGGAAAAGAGCGGAGGTTTCCACACTTCCACACATACTTGAGTCCCTGTGTCTGCTGACATTCATTATATTGCATATCAGTTTATCATCCTGGCAATTAGCAAGTGCACACAAGATAACTGCAGTAGATTTGGATGCTAATTTATGCCTGGTGTCGGATATGTTAATTTGTCCAGTTACTCCAATGTTGGAAACGTTGATGGTTGGTGACCCAGTGACAACCATCAACTTGGATAATTTGAATAAATACACCAATTGTAACTGGCCAGGAGAGGTACCGCTACAACGCTGGATCATGAAGGCCTTCTACGCTTGGCACAGTTTGTTTGATGAGGTCACATACAGATTTTATATGAAGGTCAGAGAGCTGTACATTTGTTCCAATGTTCGTTATCTCGTCCTCTGTTAAATAATTTAACATTGTCGAATGTGAAGCACTGCTATCACTCTCATTATTGTTGCATTGGTGTGAGGAGTGGCAGTGATTGGTGCAGTTTATTTTTTCTTTAAACAGGGACATATATTTGTACTGCAGATACCAGTACAGTTGCACCGTTTCTTTATATATTTTATACTTGGGTTAGCAAGGCGAGACGCTTCTCTTAACGTGATACTGTTGGTATCAAATAGAAATAGTTTTTAAAGTATGTATCTTAATAAATTTGAACCTTATATTATTTAACCTCAACAAATTAGATTTCGAATGTTAAAACCAATTTCAACCAATTAAAGAAGTTATCCTTTAATGTTAAAAATGGTTCAAACTGAAATAAATATATAACACTGTACGGTACAGTTGTGTTTGCCTGCCACAGCCTTGAGAGCACGGAGCCTCTCTTTTCATTGGCGACCCAGTCTGGCTAAAATATTGCGGTACAGTAGAACCTCAAGACCAAGGTATTTGTATCTGGTAACATAGTCGAGCAGAGAGCCATCATCCAACTGCATTTTGCGAACGGCCCCACTCCGTCTGGGTGGGTGTCGGTTCAGGATCTTTGTTTTCTCTCCTGAGATGACTAAGCATAGTTCCTGACATGTGTACAATACAGAGTTCAGAATATTTTGGGTGTTGGTATACCCATTGGTGTGGATCAGTATATCATCCACATAGCTAATGATGTGTTCGCTGGGCCTTCTAGTTACTAAGTTTAAAAGTGCATTGATTAACACATTGAACAGAGTACG